>NW_027131228.1:0-22002 GCF_026122565.2 Emydura macquarii macquarii | reverse complement strand
CCGTCATTCTCTAAGGGGCCCACACTTTCCCTAATCTTCCTCTTGTTGGCAACATACCTGTAGAAACCCTTCTTTTTCCCCTTCACGTCCCTTGCTAGCTGCAACTCCAGTTGTGCTTTGGCTTTCCTGATTTCATTCCTGCACGTTCAATAGACCCATAACAATGACACCAGCTGGAGATCTGGTCTACCAACTTTGATGACAATCTGACAAGTTATTCCATCTGGGGAGTTGGTCTATTAACTTCAATGGCAATGAGTCAATTTACACTACCAGGGGACCTGGCTCCATTGACTCCAATGTAAACACAAGATTTTACATCACTTAGGATCCAGCCCATTCAACTTTAAAGGTGATACATCAATTTACATCAACTGGGGAATGGGTCCTCAAGCCTTCAACAGAGCTACTGCTGATGTACACCAGTTGGGTATATTTAGTGGATATAGACTGATTTACACAAGCTGCAGAATAGACTCACTGATTGCAGTTGAGATATTCTGAATTACACCACCTGAAGATCTCGCCCAAACAAAGGAAATATACTTTCTCTGCAGAGATAAGCCAGTTACACACAGTGCCAAATAGTTTATTTTCCAGCCACATATGAACAAGTGGCTCACATCCCCAGTTATGTAAAACCTCTTCCTCAAGACACTTAATGGATGTTATACTTCCTGGACAGCCCATTGATGGAACTAGAGAACCGAACACTCTCCTTCACATACAACGTTCGTCCCTCCACTGATCACAACATCCTCGACAACATGTGGCAAGGAGAAGTGTCATCTATTATTTTCCCCAAAATGCTTACATCAGGGGCATGATTCAACTGCCACTGGGGAATCATTCTCTTGGCTGCATTAGAAGATTGAGCTAGTCCTGATTCTCAAAGATTTCAAATATCTTCATATATTTCTATATGCATTAGAATCCTGGTCTACTAGTGCTAGGATTTTGAAAGGAACCTGAAAGGGTTAAGAATCCAGCTCCCATGTCCTAAAAGTTCCTCACCTACTAAATGTCTTCCTCTTACCTGCTTTGCATACAAGCCGCCACTGAAAAATTCATCCAAGTAAGCATATTTTATATTCCTCCCAAGTGCCCATGGGACTTGCTCTCCACAGAATTTCACAGACTTACATAGAAAGTACAGATCAGCTTGTAGAGATAGGAAGGCAGAGCACAGAGAAGCATCAAGGATGACTAGGACGTGTCACTATAAATGACAATGAATAGACGTTGGGCCAAAGAATGCCCAAAGCCAAAGAAAGCCTGTAGAGTGATGGTTTGTGTTAGAAATAATCAAACAGGTTGTCCCGGGGGTGGATTGGGGAGACAGAACCCTTTACTGCCTGCTCGTTCCACCTCGACACCGTGAGTGAGCAATGAGGGGGTTCCTTTACAATTCTTTTATCCATACCATATGTAAATGTATACATTTCCAGCAACTCCCCATAGACTCTTATTTGGTTACACTGATACCTATAAAATGTATATTAACACCTACATGATGAATATAATTATACCCGCCCCTGTTTGTTGTTTACAGGATTACCATACAGCGGGCAGGCACATCGCCTTAAAACCTATACATTTCACCCTAACATTCTTTGAAGTACAATCGCAGAACCATAGAATGTTAGAGTTGGAAGGGACCTCAGGAGGTCATCTAGTCAAACCCACTGCTCAAAGCAGGACTAACCTCAGCAATATCATCCCAGCCAGGGCTTTGTCAAGCCTCAGCTTAAAATCCTCTAAAGATGGAGATTCCACCACCTCCCTAGGTAACCCATTCCAGTGCTTCACTACCCTCCTAGTGAAAAACTTTTTCCTAAAGGCACGCCAGGGGGAGAAGGAAGATAAAGCTTTCTTCCCACCAAAAGGCCTTGCACAGGAATGGCGATAGACTCATCCCCTGCACAGATGGCCAGAAAGGGAGGAGAAGAGGAGAGATAACAGATTCTAACTAAAATTCACACCAATTAACAGAAAAAAGCTTTGTCCTTGTCTTGACCCCGTTCCCTGTAATTTAGGCCTGACCACTTGTCCAGCTTTTAACTCTTTACTCTCCTACAGTTTGGGGTCAAATTTCTTCTCCAGTGACTTTTTAATTACTTTACAATGTGGAACAGCTTCAATAAGAGAGACTGAGGAAAAGCCAAACTGGAATATCCCATAGCTTAGTGGCTAGGGCACTATCTTGAAATGGAAAAGGCCCAAGATAAAAGCCCTTCTCTCCATCAGCTGGAACAGGGAATTGAATTTTAGTTTCCCACAATGCAGTTGACTGCCCTAACCAATGAGCAAAAACTCTACCTCTACTAGTTGCTGGTTCATGATTCCATGTGAAACACTAAAACCGTTCTGTTTCGACATTACATTACATTACATTACATTACTGACACATCTTGATTTCCCCGTGCAGTTGAAACTATTCCGCAAACTCAACAAAAATTCACAAATAATTTTGGATCAACCCATAACTGCTTTGTTTTTGGCTAATAAATTCTTCAGTGAAAAAATTGCTCTCAGCTCTAGTATTTAGGCAGATAGGCACCTAATGGAATTTTCAAAAGTGCCATGAGGCTAGATTTTTAAAGGTGTTGGAATCAATGAGAGCGAGCCAGCTAAATACTCTTAAAATTCTGGTCAACTCCCATTGAAATCACTGGCCCTTAGAGACAGATTTTCAAGAGTACTGAGGCATCTACAGATGAAGAGAGGGAGCGAGGGTCAGATTTTAAAGGCACTTAGGCTACTAAAGACAAAGATAGGTCCTGCTTGTTTTTCCTAAAACTCTGTGGCAGCTTAGGCATTGAATGCCCATTGATTTCAAGGATGAAAGCATTGACTCCTACCTATGCTCCATCCTACACATGTCAACTGACTCTGCATTATCTACGTCCAAGGAGAATGGAGAAGTAATGTTATCTATTGAAGAACAATGGCCCAGATCAACAAAGGCATTTAGGTGCTTAAATCTGCAATTTAGGAGCTGCTGCAATTCATAAATACCTGCCCAGCTGCAGCCTAACCTGATAGGTGTCTAAATTCTCTTGGTGCCTAAAGTTTTTACCTACATTTCTGCCTCTGAACATGCACATTGCTGTCTCAGGCAGCTGCCCCACCACCCATCTCACCCAGCACTATCCTCAGACTGGGTGAAGATCGGGCTTCCTGCCTGTGGGGCCCAATCTAGTAGGTATGCTCAGAGCACTCTTAATTCCACACAAAACCTCTTCTTCTCATGTGCCAGATGGGGGAATTGGGTGAGGCTCTCCCATATCCTGGCAGAGTACCTTAACCACAGAGCTCAAGATAATAAGGGAGGCATCTCTTGCTGCTTCCCCCACACCTCCAGCCATTTGGTGTGGTGCTAAACACACTCAGAGCACACCTATGTACTCCTCTGCCCCTCTTCTCCTGGTTTATGGACCATGCTGGGGTTTAGGTGGGAGATAGGCACCTAGAGTGAGGCAGAAACATGCATGCCTAGGGTACTTTTACTGTGAAAATGTTGGCACTCAGTGAATTTAGACAGCTATAGGCTTAGGATGCATCTGAGCAAGGGTTTTGTGGATCACAGTGGTGCTTCAGGCACCTAAATCTGGGGCTTAGCCACCTAAACCCAGATTTAGGCACCGCTGTGATCTACAAAACCCCTGATAATCTGCTGCCTAACCCTGTAGGCACCTAAATGTTCAAAGTAAAAGCTCCTCAGGTGCATAAGTGTCCATGTCTGGGTATGCAGACTGCTACTTTAGCAAGCACTAGTCCCCTGTCTCCCACCTAAGCGCCAGCATGATCCTCAAACCGGGCAACACCGATCTCATCTGCTGAGCCTTACTCAGTAGGGATGCTCACAGCACAGACTGGACAGGGTGGAAAGGCAGCTGAAGGTTCTCTTATAACCATTAGCCCAGTGGTTAGGCCACTCCCCAGAACACGAAGGGCCAAGTTTCAATTCCCCACTCAGACCAATGAGAGAAGGGTTTTTTAACTCGAGTTTTTCTACCTTTCATGGGAATGTCATGGAGTCAGGGAACCTGAAAGACCACCCGATCATTTTGTCTGATCTGTATTTCCCAGGCCATCAGCACCCACACATTGAAGCCAGAAACTAAAACTGGAGCAAAGTATGAGAGCTCACAGGAGACTAGACTATTATATAAGGGAAATAGGCATGTCCAGTCTGCAAAAGAGAAGAATGAGGGGGGATTTGTTAGCAGCCTTTAACTACCTGAAGGGGGATTCCAGGGAGGATGGAGCTAGGCTGTTCTCAGTGGTAGTAGATGACAGAAGAAGGAGCAATGGACTCAAGTTGCAGTGGGGGAGGTCTAGATTGGATATTAGGAAACAGTTTTTCACTAGGAGGGTGGTGAATCACAGGAATGGGTTATCTAGAGAAGTGGTGGAATCTCCATCCTTAGAGGATTTTAAGGTGGAGCTTGACAAAGACCTGGCTGGGATGATTTAGTTGGGGTTGGTCCTGCTTTGAGCAGGGGGTTGTATTAGATGACCCTCTGAGGGCCCTTCCAACCCCCAACTTCCATGATTCTGTATGATAACCACTTAGACCCTGAGCATGTGAGCAAGAACCAGCTAGGTGAGCACCTGGGAGAAAGAACAAGGAGTTCCATCTCAGCGCTCTTGTACACCCGCTCCCATGTCCCATCTGCAGCCCATGGCCATCCCTGATGCTTCAGAGGAAGGAGATTAAAAAAACCCACCACAAGCCAGAATACATTAGTGGGGAAACCCCCCCCCTGACCCACTGTGCTATGGACTCAGTCTCATGCGCTTTCTGCCTCAATGGATATGTAATTACTGAATACAAAGTGGCATGGTTTCAACAGAAGAAACTGAGGAACACACCAGAATCTCCCATAGCCAGTGATTAACACGCTTATTTGAGGGGAGGGAACACTTCCTCAGATCCCTACTCCTCTTCAGGGAAAGGGGAATTGAAGTGGGGGTGTCCCACAGCCGAGGTGGCTGCACTAACCACTGGGCTAAAAGCTAGAAGCCTGGAGTCCCCTGCAGCCCTGGCTGGTTTGCGTGGAGTTGGCCATGCACTGCCACTGTTTTGGAGAAATGCTGTCAGTGACTGGCTCCAAAAGAGGGTCCTCAGTTGTGGCGCACAAGCACAGATGCAACGCGTCGCAAACCCCGTCTTAGGGGCTAAGCCCCTGAAAGTGCAGGGGAGGAGGGGAGGAGAAGGGATTAGGATATGCCTAGGCCAGGGTTCATGCATCCCAGTTGGCAGCGAGGCCATAAAAAGCCTCTTCGTGGATCTGGGCCGAGGAGCATAAGTTCAATGCTAAATTTAGAGTTGGACCATACTGTTGGTCAAAGTATTCCCCCCCCCCCCCAACCAAAAAAAAATGGCTTCCCACACTTTTCATTTTGGTTGCAGAATGGGAAACCAGCAACAAAAACCTGAGAGTGACCAAGTAGAATTTTCTGTAAATATTTTGTCGGAATACTGTGTGTGCCTCAGTTTCCCCTATATGCTGCGTTGTCAGGAAAGGGGCTGTTTACCCTTGGGCAGGCTACCCCACAGGGATGACTGAAGCCTAACTGTCTGGGACCTGGCTCCTTCTTGAAGACAACAGCAAATCCAATCACCAGGACATTTGGTATATAGCAACTAACAACTCTGGATGGCCCATTCGCCAGGGGAAGCCAGCCGTATTTGACCAGCTGGGCAACAGAGGATGGAAGAGGGGCCGGATGGGCCTTGGCCTAGGAACTTGAACAAAGAGCACACAGAGAGACAGAGCTGGAGCCTAGGTTGGAAACCGCTTGGCTGGATCTCTGGGTAACCGGAAAGAACCACACTGTGACTTTCTTTTGTCTGTACTAACCCAGGACATTCTACGCTGTGTTCCAGACATCTAATAACCCAACTGCTTTTATAGCGCTGCCCGAATGTCCCTGCGGATGCTGAAGTTGGGAGTGAATGGGTGAACAAGTCTCTCTCACGTTTCAACTCAGATGGACACCCTGAAGGAGCTCCCGGTTTGAAGTAGGGGTGCTGAAGCTTCTAAGGTTTGGTCCACGGAGGTGATGAATTCCAAGCAGCTTACTTTAGTGAAAGAAGGAGACCCTAAAGGGGGCTGGCATACTGAAAGGGTCCTCTGACTGTTCCAGAGCAATGAGTCTGGGACAGACATATGTTCAATTTTTAATTTTGCTATAAAAATGTAGTTTGCAATGAAAACATTTCAGTTTTCAGAAACCAGAAAACCCTCATATTTACAAATTAGGGGCTTTCAAAAGACTAATAGTAATAATAATAAACACCTTTTCAAAAACTTAATTTAAAAAAGAAATCAGTTTTCAGTTCTGGGATTTTGTCAGAAATTAAAAAATTATTAACAGGAAATTTTGGAAGAAAAGTAAATTTCCATTTAAAAATTATGGAGCATATTTCAACCAGTATTAGCTAAATTATTGCCATGAGGGGAAATTCACCCACGTGAAGAGGACCCCCACAACATGTCTGTGTCACTAAACTCCCACTTGATTTCTCAAGAGGGTGCATCATTGTTGCATACACATTGAGCTGGCCTTCTACACAGGCGTGATTCTTACTCTTTGTGATATAACATACACTAAAGAGGGGGGCTTTTGAAGATTATCACTTGACCAAACCTCTCTGTCTAGTGACACAGGGAATTCAGAATATTTAGATCCATGACTTGAGCTGCCATGTCTAACAGCAAGGACCTATGCCACATAGAATCATAAGAGATTCGGGTTAGACGAGACCTTGTTAACGAACTGCTTGACTGTAAATCTGAAAATGAGATGCTGATCCTTAGTTGGTGTCAACTGACACAACTCTGTTGGATTCAGGGGTGTTTTGGTAATTCAAACCAGCTGGTGATCTGTCCCACTGACTCCAATGGAGCAATGCCAACTTACAATAATTGGGGATTTGGTCCCGCTGACTCCACTGGATCTACACCAACTTGAACCAACTGGGGATCTGGTCCCATTAGCACCAATGGAGGAACACTAATTTACACCAGCTAAAAATTTGTCCCTCTTTCTGGCAGATTCTCAAGGCAAACCACTGGCTACTGCTGAAATAGTGTTTTAGATATTGGGGGAACACTTGCTGAAAAATCATTCTGGGCACCAATCTCTCTTTGATTCTGAGAGCCAAGATAAAAAGCCAGGTAGGTTCTTCTGAGTTACTTTCTTAGTTCCAATTCAAGTTGGATTAAAGTTGAATTGCTTATTCTCTCAATCAACCAGAGGCATAGACTCCTCTGGAGATTCTATCCCAATGGCCAACAAATAACACGGAACGGAGCCATGTCTAGAAGTCATTTTTTAAACCACTCTTCTTCTCAAGGTAAAGGTCAAGGGACTGGCTTTCGGGAAATTTTGTACTTGCTCTGAGACAGGCACATTTGATAGTTCAGAGAAAGAACTTAGGACTTTGTGACCGTATGTTACTATTGCAGAATGTTCAGTCCCCTTAAGATTTATGTCAAATACGGAAGGAGAAATTTCAGCCAATATCTATCCAATAGCTCAGAGAAATAATATATGTTATATTAATGCCTTGCAGATAATACCCGTTGATGTGGTGTACACTACACCCGACAGATAGGTATTGTTTAACACCTTGATTGGGGCCTACTCTCCTGTTCACTTCAGTGATTGTTGGAGGAAGCCGTGGCCTGGGATTTTCAAAGGAATCTAAGGGAGTTAAGGTCATTTTTGCAAAGGTATTTAGGAACCTAAATACAGATAGGTACTTATTGGATTTACATAAGCATGTAAGGTGGTTAGGTGTCTAACTGTGTGTGCTTGCATGTGCCTATATGCACCATTGGTCTGTACGCATCCTCACAGGTATGTGTGTGGTGGGGAATGAACACTCAGTTAATATCTGCGGCAATAACTGGATACTGGGGTTATCATACAGGCCTGTCTGTGCATCACTTGATGCTACCAATCAAATGAATAGCAGCAATGGGCCTGAATGATTTTAGGGTCTGAGTTATAAACACCCCCAATTATCTTGTGAAACTCAGGTTCCATAACTGAATTTCCCAGCCATTAGTTATTAGTGGTTACTGGATCCGTTGTCAGTTGTTAGGTTGTCAGTGCAGGCTGCGTGCATGCGTCCCTCATGTAGGTGCTGTCTTAGCTCTGCAGATAGCTGAGACAGCACTCACGATCAAATGAGTTGACACGAGCACCGATTTGCTGAGCAACGAAGGCATCGGAGCCAGGTTTATTGCAGTTAAAGCACAATGAGAAGTGACCTATAGAATATCGACTGGCACACTTCAAATGCAGGTGCTCCGTTACAATGGATTCGGCACAACTTAACGGCGGGACTCTCCGTTATCCCCTAGGCCGGACGCCATCATTCCCTCTGACACGCTCTTTTATACACTGTTACAGACGATTCCATTCTGCCCCTTCGACGTGGGTAGTTGCCATCCTCTTGACATAGTCTGATACCACCCCTCACTTTGTATTGATGGTTCGGGGAAAATAACTCTGTTTGTCATCTTAGGCAGACATGTTCATCCATCCAAGTGTCATTTCAGGAGGTCTGATGGTCCTTGTTGTCTCTCTGGTCCTAGGACCTTCTGTCGCTGGTATATATAGTTTAGATATTAGTAATGTTTTGGAAATTTTTTTTTTGCAGTACCAGCTCTTCTTCGTGCCAGTTTCTGTGAGGTCGTAAGTTTACAGCCTCACTCCTATTCACGGTTTTCCACTTAGGCCTTATTTCTTAGCCTGTTCTACTAGGTTTCAGGCCTCAGGCTCTGACTTTCTATTGCATTATTCATATGAAAATCACAGAACTGTGTGTAACACCAACTGACCTCTTTACTGGCAGCCTCAGAATTTGGTGCCTACACTGTGACTGTCTTCGGTTAACCTGTCTTCTGAGTTCTGACCTAGAGAAATTCCCCTGGATCCTGACACTCTGCTAGTCACATGCAGCCCAGCCCCTCTCGCCCTCCCCACACAGAGCTCTCTGGATGCAGCACGGCTGGGACCTGCTCCTACCCCGGTACCCCAGGTGCGCCGGCACACAGCCCTGAGGGGCACGAGTCTGCAGGCCTGCCCCAGGAGGGTACAAATGCACACACACACACAGAGCAGATCCCATACAGTCCAGCACGGGCAGCAGCAAAAAACCACAGAAGAAATACACATCCACATTCCTTCCATCAGGGTGCAGCCGTCACACATACACTAAGCAGGTCTTATTCCTTTCTGGAAATGCCTGTTGTGAAACAAACACACACACACACACACACACACACACACACACTGATCAGGCCTCAGTGCCTCCAGCAGTCACATATACAAAACCTGAACAGATCTCCATGTTTCCAGCAGGGGCCAGCAGTGAAACACACACACACAAACACATTGTGCTTGGAGATCCATGGAAGTGCCATAGACGAGCTAAGCCTGGCATTTTGAAAGGAGAAGACAGAAGTGAGATGCCCAAACTCCATTGACATTCGGTAGGATTCAAGTGTCCAATTCCCTTTGGCTCCATTGCAAAACCCAACCAAATTATTATTTTTAGCCTTAGTCACCCAAGTTTGAAAATGTTGGCCACAAATCAATCTGTCAATGAATTAGTATCTATGAAAACCTTCCTGAATCTGTCATTTCTGGCAAAGCGGGGTTACAAAATTAATTTACAGTCAGGGGACCCCAGGCTAAAAGAACGTTTTGAACACCTATTTATCACAATTTCTCTAAGGCCTGGTCGACAATTAAAAACCCCACATCTGTGACCAACGCAGCTATGCCGACAAAACCCGCACTGTAGTTGTCTGTTGGCATAGGCTCCATGGGTAGATTTAGGGCCGGATGTGTAAAGGAGCTTAGGCACCTAGTGGGATTCTCAAAATTACCTGGGCACCTAACAACCCTTGACATTAATGAGTTTGAGATGCCCGGCTGCTCCGGAAATTCCCACAAGGCCCCTGAATACCTTTAAAATCTGGTCTTATATGGACAGAGTGCATAGCTCAGGCCAGAAACCTTCCCCAGAGATTCCAGCGCGGCGGTGAAGCTGATCCCGTGTTTCAGGCACTGGGCAGGCATTCAAAAACCTCAGCTCAGATAATGAGCCGGTCACTTTGGTGGGTGATTTCAACCTAAAATTAACGGGAACTGTGTGTCCAAATCCCCTCGTCTCGACCTTTGTTCTTGTGGGCCAGATCCCCGGCTGGTACAAAACAACTTTCCTCCATTGCAGTGTGCAGGCCACATTCCCAGCTGGTGTAAATCAGCCATAGCTACACTGGAGCCAATGGGCCAAACTCCAGTGGATATCAACCCGACATAGGGCCACTAGAGTAAATGATCCAGATCCCCAACTGGTGTAAATCAGCCTCAGCTCCACTAGAGTCAATGAGACAGAACTGCAGCTGGTGTAAATTGGCTCGAGCTCCATTGGAGTCCATGGGCCAGATCCTCCCTGGCTACCTGTGTGACTGCACAAGTCACCTGTTTTTGCCCTGTGCCTCAGTTTCTCCAGGTGTCAATTAGGGGAAATGGGACAGTAAATTGTTAATGTTAGTGACCTCGAGGCAGTAAGACACCGCAGGGCTGATCTTAGAAAAGAGTCTGCATCTGAGGAATCAGTCACCAGCCTCAGCTCCCCTCTTTAGTAAGAGGATAAACTCTTTCCTACCTCACATGGACAATGGGAGGTTACATTTATCACTGGCTGAGCTGGGTTCGGACACTGCTGTGCTTGGAAGCCTCTAGCTACCTTGCTAGACACTGGAATCCCAAACAATGGGCCCCAAACTGGCCCCCATGGAGAGCAAAGCCAAGCGCCCCAGTGTTGCTAGGATTGGGCCTGTGAATGTGCTTATGGCTGGATTAACAATAAAGAGGCAAATCTCTGCAGGGGCCTGGAATGCTGAGATCCGATGAAAATTCAGAAAGCCCCCGTGAGGCTGGCATCTCAGAATTATGATTGAGAAATGCAGTATGGCAATAGAACAGCAAAGAGAAAGACCAGAGCAAGCGAATGATATCAGATAAATTCTGTTTCCTTTATGTGATCAGAGAGCAGCAAGGAGAAGTAATGAAACCCGGAAATTACCATTGTGATCAACCAGCCTGCCCAAGATAACACAGTCCGAAGAAGTTCCCTGAATTAACTTCTGCTTCAAGTCTAATAGCTGTGCTTGAACTCACACAGATGAGTTAGCAAACAAATTCAGACAGGGGCAGCTATGTTGTGAAATGAGAATGAGGAATATGAATAAAATACATTGATCATCTCAGTATATTATTATTATTATTATTATTATTGTTATTATTATTATTATAGCACCTAAAGTCTTTGTCCAAGATCAGGGCTCTTTTAACTATCCATGGTAAAGAAACAGAATAGGACACAGACCCTACACCAAAGTGCTTACAATCTAAATTGTTAGGAGGGGAAACCGAGGCACAGAGCGGGGAAGTGACTTGCCCAGGTTCACACAGCAGGCCAGTGGCAGAGCCAGGAACAGAACCCAGGGCTCCCTGTTTACATTTTTAGAGAAGGAAAAGTTTAGAGCTTCATGGTACCCTGGAATGAAAATGAACTGGCAGGTTTGCATCGTTCATCATCGTTATTAGGCATTACTATGGCAACCAGAGATCCCAATCAAGATCAAAGCCCCAGTATTATTGCTCGGCACCGTAGCAGCACCTGGCGAGAAATAGTCCATGCCCAAAGTGTAATGAGACAAGACAGACAAAACATGGGGAGGGAAACAGAGGCATGGAGGCGTTAACAACGCTCCGTGAGTAAGACGGAGTCATTTAAACACAGGGGGAGTGATGGGAAAAGTCATGGATTCCTCGATTCCAAGGCCAGAAGGGACGGTTAAGATCATCCAGTCTGAGCTCCTGTATAGCGCAGATGTCCCTGTGCTGAGACGTTAGTTAGACTTAAACTTTGTGGTCCTCAGGAGACTGTGATGCCTCCCCAGGGCACCCACCTGCCCTGAGCGTGTCTGTGCCAGCCAGGGGTTCAGCTCCCTGACTCCACCGGCCACGAACAAACCACTCCTCTCAGCCTACCCGGGCTCTGCAGTTCCTCCACAGGTCAGGATAGGCACACTCCCAGCCTGTCCTGTGAACCAGCGGCTGGTCACTCCAAGAGGACGCCGTGGGGCCCCTGGCCCGTGGCAAACCCACTGCTAACCTTCAGAGGGACAGTGGAGCCGGCGTAGGCTAAAAGTGGAGTGTCTGTGTTGCCTGTGGCCAAATCAGTCAGGGATTTGACACTCAGCACACATAGGCAAGGCTTCCTCAGCCCTCCAGGCAAGCGAGGCAGAAGAATGACTTCCCCTTCTTTGTAAAGAGCTCTAGGGCTACGGCATCCAGCTGCCCAGGAGTGGACAGCAGTGTGCATTCCCGTAGGATCCCGTCGGAACCATTTCTGCAAACATGTTGTTACCAAGTGAGTTTAGGAGCCTACAGATTTTCATAGAATCATAGAAGACAAGGCCTGGAAGAGCCCTCAAGAGGTCATCTCGTCCAACCCCTGCTCAAAGCAGGACCAACCCCAACTATTTTCAAATATTTCAGCAGCAGCTGAATACTTTCTGTTTGTTTGTGTGTTTGTTTGTCTTTTGGAATACCAGTCCTAACTGAATATGGGATTTAGACACAAAAAGTGTCAGTTAGGTGCCTGAATCTCTTTGTCAATCTACCACAAGGCTATTTTACACCACTCCAGTAATACAAGCACACCTTAAAGTGAGTCTAATTTAACCTCCCATGAGCAAGGGTTGGACTAAATGACCTCCTGAGGTCTCTTCCAATCTAATCTTCTATAGTTCTATGATTTTAAAGCCCCTTTCCACACCACAATGATGTAGAGTTGTTTTATTGTAAGAGAGGGGCTAGCTAAATTGACCCATTTAGCAGAGTTGTACATTCAAATATTCACACAATAGGAGGCTAAAAAGAACCATTGTATTAATCTAGTCTAACCTGCTGAATAACAAAGGCCAAGGGACTTCCTGGAATGAAATTTGTTTAGACTAGAGAAGATCTTTTAGCAGAAAATTTGGATTTTAAAATTGCCAGCTAGAGAGAATCCACCAAACCCTTGACAAACTGATCTAAAAAGCAGAAGTAGGCATCAATGAACCAGGCCCTGTTGGACAGAGGCTTGCACTGTAAGATTTGCAAGGCACAAAACTTGAACTCTTCCTATGAAAACATGGTTTGTGAAAGTCAGCTAATGACAGACGCACATAGAGTGCTACAAACTGGCAAGCTGCAGTGAAAAGAATTGAGCAGAGGAATTCAAAGCGCCTGGGAAATTCATGGGTTGTCATGGAAAGGGGACCCGGAATTCTAGAAATTGGTGGAGATGAACAAAATGATGGGTGAATGTTGATGTGATGAGGCTGTCCACACCTTACCCAATTGGGGGGTTGCTATGTGGGATCAGAAGTTGACAGGTGGACAGGAAGACAGGTGGACATTATTGTGGCCATCAATCTCACCAACTGTGAAGATCCTGGATCCACCATGACACTGTTCGGCCTTCTTTGTCCACTCCATCTCCTCACTTGAGTTACAATATTATGCATGTAAGAACTCCGTGTCCATGCCAGCCAGGCCCAAATGCAGGGGACTTAGGTACAGGGTTATACCAAAGTTCAAATTCATGTCATACATTACACAATTTATACACAGTTTTACTGGCTACTAACATATATTATTGAATCTAATTGGCTGACACATCCTACAGACCATGTGAGGACCAATAGCTTATGTCTTCACCAAATCCACATTTCAGTGTTACCAATCCAGGATATCCCCCTTACCTTAACCAGCCCCAAAACACTGTCTCCTGCAAAATACCTCTCTACCCGCCTGTCAACAGAGAATTTCCATATAAAAACCTCAATATCAATTTGTTCTTTAATGATCTGTTCATAATGATTTGTTCATTAATGATCTGGAGGATGGGGTGGATTCCATTCTCAGCAAGTTTGCATATGGCACTAAGCTGGGTGGGGGAGTGCAGATATGCTGGAGGGCAGGGATAGGGATACAGAGTGACCTAGACAAATTGGAGGATTGGGCCAAAAGAAATCTGATGAGGTTCAACAGGGACAAGTACAGAGTCCTGCACTTAGGACTAAAGAATCCCATGCACAGCTGCAGACTGGGGACTGACTGGCTAAGCAGCAGTTCAGCAGAAAAGGACCTAAGGTTAGAGAGGACAAGAAGCTGGATATGAGTCAGCAGTGTGCCCTTGTTGCCAAGATGGCTAATGGCATATTGGGCGGCATTAGTAGGAGCATTGCCAGCAGATCGAGGGAAGTGATTATTCCCCTCTATGCAGCATTGATGAGGTCACATTTAGAGTATTGTGTCTAGTTTTGGGGCCCCACTACAGGAAGGATGTGGACAAATTGGAGACAGCCCAGTGAAGGGCAAGTAAAATGATAAGGGGGCTGGAGCACATGACATGAGGAAAGGCTGAGGGAACTAGGCTTGTTTACTCTGCAGAAGAGATGAGTGAGGGAGGATTTGATAGCAGCCTTCAACTACCTGAAGGGGGTTCCAGGTAGGATGGAGCTAGGCTGTTCTCAGTGGTGGCAGATGACAGAACAAGGAGCAATGGTCTCAAGTTGCAGTGGGGGAGGTCTAGTTGTATATCAGGAAAAACTTTTTCACTACGAGGGTGTTAAAACACTGTAATGAGTTACCTGGGGAGGTTGTGGAATCTCCACCCTTAGAAGTTTTTAAGGCCCATCTTGATAAAGCCCTACCTGGGATGATTTAGTTGGGATTGGCCCTGCTTTGAGCAGGGGGTTGGACTAGATGACCTCAAGGTCTCTTCCAACCCTAATCTTCTATGATTCTATGATAAAAAGGAAAGGGAATAATGGGAAAAATGTTCTCATGAAATCCTTACTTAATACTTTATTTTTTATTAAAAAATATGAACTGTTTTTGATTGTCTGTTTCTTTTTCTGGCAATGTACTAAGACATTGATGACATTCTAGAAGGGAGAGTCAGCTCAGATGATTCAATGAGAACTAAGGATTACTGACAGCCAAGAAGTAGAGGGTGAAATTCAGGCCCCATTGAATTCAAGGTCAACATTCCTATTAATGCCCATCAAAGGAGGCAGAATTTTACCCTGAGAACTTACACATGCAGACTCATTGATTAATACGGAATCTATCTCTATTGGCAACACTATGTTCAAAAAGAAATATATTGGTGGAAATGAAGTTTTCTCTGGAAAATTCAATACAATATACATTTGGACCTAACATCAAGTGGAACTTTCTGAACTTAATGTATAAAATGTGTTTGTACTGATTTAAATGACTTTCCTTTACCTTCTCTTTTGGAGCCTTGTTTGAGAGTTAACTCTTGTCCACTTTCTTGTGAGTTCAAGATCCTCCCCACAGAATGTTATTATATATGAAGAACAATCATTTCAAGTTATAACTCACTCGGAGTCTGTATTTAAATTATAGTCTGGTTGATGGTATTTGAGGATCTGACTGAGAGGTCAGAATATTCTGTTGGCTGGCATGCTTGCTTGCTTGTTTGTTTCTTGCTTTCTGGCAATTCATGGTTCTAAATAAATGTTTCTGCCTTGCACACTGGAATATGAAAGTTCCTAAGTGTGAAATTCTAAGTTGAGTCATTAATTCCTTTATACACTTCTGAATATTAAGCTAAAGCTAATGTATGTGTTCTGATTTTTAAAAATTTTTTTTGTAATGTGGCTAACTGTGATTTGCAGGAATATACATTTCCACAAATATAGTTATGAATCTTGGACCATATTTTGATCTCAGTTTGACCAATACAAATGTGATTAAAATTCTCATACAGCAATGGAGTTTCTTTGAATTTTATTGTAGTTGAATCTAAAGTACATGGAGATGTGATGTTGTAACACGGTTATTAGGGGTGGAAGATTCACAACCTATTGTCTGTGCCCTCAGAAGTTTGCAATGTAATTTGAAACGTGATGGAAAGGGTGGGAATTTTTTAAATCACTTTAATATGAAATATGAAAAATTGGTCCAATCAAACCTCATTATTAGAAAGATTTATTGATCATGTTGCTCTTCTCATTTTCATCATTTTTACGATTCAGTAACTCAACTAATGTAAATGGAGATACTCCTGTTTTCTTGCAACAGAAGTGAGAGGAAAATCGGGAGAAGCAATGAAGGATTAATAAGACTAAAGAGATACGAAGAAGTGTGTTATATTGCAACAGATCTATTTTGTGAAATTAGTTTCAAAAGTGGAATCTTGGTTCTTAATAAAACTTGGTGTTTTATTGATTTTGAGATCAAATTCTGAAATCCTATCTCAGACAGTTTATGTAAACAGTCCAAATGATTTCATGCACTTCTATTTGAGAACATCAGGAGTGCTATTTTTTCCCTTTTCCAGTCAAATGTTGGGAGAACATAGATTCAGTATCTGAGACAGATTTGTGTGCTAACATATTTTAATGCAGCTCTGTTTCTTCCTACATTGTGTGAAATGTGTAGAGTATGACAAGATCACTCTCTCTCACGTTCATTGCCTGTCTGTCTAGATGCTTCAGTTGCCATAGCGCTGTAGTTTCTGATACAATGTCTGACAGCAACTTTAATCTTTGTTCCTACAGAAGGAACACTCAAGCAATGGAACCGAATAACCACACCAGGGTGACCGAGTTCATCATGCAGGGACTCTTTGACCACCCTCATCACCAGGGGCTCTTCTTTGAGCTATTCTTGTGCCTTTATACAGGTATCGTCATGGGCAACTCCCTGATCATAGTAGCTATTGTCTTCCACCCATCTCTCCACACCCCCATGTACTTCTTCATCACCAGCTTGGCCATGGTTGACGTTATGTGCAATTCATCGGTTCTGCCCAAGATGATAAAAAACCTGATGGAAGAGAGGAAATCCATCTCCTTTGATGGCTGCATGGTGCAGCTCTTTGCCTTCACTTTGTCAGGCGAGACAGAGCTGGTGCTCCTCACTGTCATGTCATATGACCGCTATGTTGCCATCTGCCACCCCTTGCGCTATGTAAAACTCATGACCAAGAGAATTTGCATCAGTTTAATAATTGATGTCTGGGCTGTCGGTGCCATCAATTCATTGGTGCACACATTGCTTATTGTGCATCTGGATTTCTGCGGACCAACTTCATCCAGCATTTCTTCTGTGAGATCCCACCGATGCTGGCCCTGTCCTGCAGCTCCATCGACTTCAACAAAATCATGATCTCCATTGCAAACATCTTCCTGGCCATGGGGAACTTCCTGCTGACCACCGTGTCCTATGGCTTCATCATCACCACCATCCTGAAAATCCAGAGCTCCAAAGGGAAGCAAAGAGCCTTCTCCACCTGCTTCTCCCACCTGCTTGTGGTCACCTTGTTCTACTCCTCCATCATCTACACCTACATCTGGCCACCCTCCAGTTACTCACTAGATAAGGACAAGATGGTGGCCATAATGTACACCCTAGTGATTCCCACCTTGAACCCTCTGATCTATAGTTTGCGCAATAAGGAAGTCAAGGTGGCCTTCAGGAAAATCCTTTCATTCATGATAAAATAATTTTGTCAAGAGTGAACCTGATTCTCACCTGCCTTGTCCCTTCTAGGCCAGGTTCACAAGTGGTGTCAATAATTGGAGAACTATGGACTTCTAGTAGACAAACATTTATTTGCACTGTGGATCATTCAATTCAATGGACCTACTATGATTAACACAAGCTGGTGATGCATTGAATTGACTGCAATGGGGCTATGCTGATTTACAACAGCTGGGAATCTGGCCTCATTGACTCCATTGGTGTTATATTGAATAGCACTATCCAGAGTAAGGCACATTAAACCAATCTTTTAAAGGTATTTAGGTATCTAGTGAGATTTTCAAAAGCATCAAGGCACATAAGACTCATTGATTTCAGTGGGTGTTGGGTGCCTAGATGCTTCTGAATATCTCATCAGTACCTAATAGCTATAAAATCCTGGCCCATTGTGTAGCAAATTCTTGTGCATGCAGTCACATTGAATGACAATATTATATTTTATCCTCAACAAGTACCTATGATAAAAATAAAACATTTTCTCTGTATTCTCTATTTTTTGTGAGATATTTAACCCCCAAAGATTTCAAACATAAATCTGTTGTGATATGGAGACCTCCTGTTGATGTATAATGGACCTAGATCTGAAATTTTAATAAAATTATTTTTATCAGAATATATTTTTATCTTATTGTAAATATGCACTTCTCAGCATCAGAAATTGGGTTTTCAAGAGATTTGTTTTGTTGATAAGGAAATATTTTAATCCCCAAAATAGAGAAGATATTAATGAAACCATTGTTCACTGTCACCGCAATAAATAGTTCACGGAGGCCAGGCGTTTCATGTCTAATTACTGCTGCTGACTTATCTTAGAAACTCCGTCACTATACAACTTTTGGATCATTTATTAAAGTTCCACAAAAAGAAATACAAAACAAAAACAGTCCTGTATTTTTTTAACATAAAGTACTAAGTAAAGATTTCATTACAACATTTTTCCATTATTCTCTTTCCTTTCAGCCCTATAGAGTTTTTTATATGGAAATTGTCTTTTAAGGGGCAGTAGGAAGGCACTGGGTGAGACAGTGTTTTCAAGCTACTTGAGATAAGTGAGAATACCATGAGCTGATTACACTGCAATTTAGATAAGGTGAAAACATAAGCTATTAGTCCTTATATGATCCCTAAGATGCGTCAGCCATGTAGATTCAAGGGAGGGAATATGTTTCTGGGAAGTAAATCTGCATATAAACTGTACACTGTGTGACAAAACTGGGAATCATCACCCTGTACCTAAATCCCTGCATCTGGGCCTGGCTGATGTAGTAGAAAGAGCCTGAGACATGAGGCCTGGTATGAGGAGCCTGGTCTGAGGCCTAAGACCTAACTATTATAGTCAGACCTTGCTGATATAAAGCAAAGTTAGCAAAAGTAAGGCTGTAAGCAAAAAGTCAGGCCCCGTTATAAAACATGCCTACTTGCAGGTTCAGAGAACCTGGCAAAAATAGGGCTAGTGTTGCAAAACCGCCAACACTCCTAAGAAGTGCTAGGCACAGGACACTCATGTAAACAGAGTCAAATGGTAACAGAACACTCTGATACCAAGTATGGTATAAACACATGCCCCAAAGCTGATATAGGGACACACTGACACCACCTAAAGATCAGGTCAGGATGACAGGATGGTGGATAGAGACGTTTTAGTCAAACCAACATGTACAAGGTACAGGGTAACTAACCACATCAGAGCAATGCATAACTTGCTGGTATCAGTGTGTATGGGTCACAGAGGGGTGACTTTGTCCAGCCAAGCGGGAAATGGTAAGTCCTGCCGTTCGTTGAGTCAAGTCCATTGTAATGGACATACATGTCTTAGGATCCCCATAGAGTCTGCCGGGTGCTATTACTGAGCTTCGCTGACAATAAACCCGACCGAGTGCCTTCGCAATGAACCAAGTCTGCTCTTCCAGAGCAGTTCCGGTCGAGGCCTGCAGCGTCAGTTATCTGCACAGAGCTGGTGTGGCACAGAGCAAGAGAGAACACGCATACACACAGCGCCGACAACTGTCAACAGCTGGAACGGTGATAAAGCTTGGGACACATACGCATAATAAAGTAAATCTCAGCAATGAGCTGGAGTGGAACTGAGTTTCTGGATCTTAGAGACTGGATGAAGTGTTCTACCAGGACTGGATGAGGTGTTCTAGATAAGATGAGGAGAAGGCCTTGGAGGGAATCCCAACACTGAGAGAACTTTGCATCACTCTGGCAGTGGAAAAAACAGGAGTAAGTTATATTTAAAGCAGGTCTACACTACAGACCTATATTGGTATAACTACGTTGCTATGTTGATGGGAGACCTTCTCCCATTGACATAACTGCCGCCTCTGGGGAGATGGATTAAGCACGCCGATGGGGAGAAGCTCTCTCATCGGCATCTTCACTAAAGTGCTCCAGCGGCATTGCTGATCCTGTGCAGCTGTGCTATTGTCGAGTTGCGATACACAGCTAGTGGTTAGACTAGTGGTTCTCAAGCTATTTACCAATGTGGGCCGCATATGCCGTTCTCGCTCTGTTATGTGGGCCGCATCCACACAATATATATACTACCTGTGTGGCCCTGAGGATGTCACATGGACTACAGCTGTGTGCTGATTGGGCCGCAGGCAGTCCGTGGGCCGCAGATTGAGAACCACTGCTTTAGACTCACTTTGTGGTGCCTTTATATTACTGGAGTGGTGTAAAATAGCCCCACGGTATATCACAAGGGGACTTAGGCACCTGACTGACACTTTTGGTGTCTAAATCCCAGAATCAAGCACCACTGGTAATAAGAAAGAAAGAAAGAAAGAAAGCCATTCAGATACTGATGAAAATCTGTAAGCTCCTAAATTCCCTCGGCGCCTACGTTTTTGCAGAGAAAGCTCCATATGCACCTATAGGCATGAATATTGCTAGGCATCTGAACGCCTAAGTCATAAGCAATTCATGAAGCAGGGAGGTGTCCTGCCTCATTTGCCTGTATGCCCGAGACTCTACCCAATGTACCTGGGTACCGCTCGCCCTTAGTTTGAGGAAACCTTGCCTGTGCCTGCCGAGCGTTAGCTTGATGTCTCCACTGGCCACAAGCGACACAGACACTCCCTGCTTAGCTCACGCAGGTTCCACTGTTCCTCTGAAGGTTAGACATAGGCTCACTCTAGCCCTTGAGATCTCCAAACATCCCCTGGAGTGTCCAGACCCTGCTCCACTGGACATTCATGAATTGATTGCTTCTAAATAATCAAGGTTCTCACCTGGTGCAAACCTCATAATTCCATTGATTTCATTGGTGGTAGGCTGAATTAGAGTAGCTGAGGGTTGGCCAATATTTCATGCCAATGTTGCCAGGGTTAGTAGGAGTCCAGATATGCTTATGGATGGGCCATTTGGAATGGACTTTCCCATCATTCAGTAACTATGAATACCACTGACTTGCATCTTGAGTGGCTGTTAAACCTTTCTGAAAAGCCACCATGATTATCTTTTTAGCTACAGCAGCTTTACACCAGAGTAGGTCAGACGTGCTCAAGAACACAAGATAGAAGCTGTTGGAAAATTTTGCTTGCTTTTGAAGTTATTTCAGATGCAAACCACTGGAAGTGAAGAGAATCA
The DNA here is from genome assembly GCF_026122565.2 of Emydura macquarii macquarii. Taxonomy (NCBI): domain Eukaryota; kingdom Metazoa; phylum Chordata; order Testudines; family Chelidae; genus Emydura; species Emydura macquarii. Next base: position 735 of record NW_027131228.1, on the reverse strand, counting down.
ACTAGAGAAGATCTTTTAGGGGAAAAATCCCAACTGTATTTTAAAATTGCCAGTGAGAGAGAATCTACCAAATACTGGGTAAACTATGCTAACAAGAGTAGATTTACACTGGCAGAAATTAGCATATTTCCACTGAAATCAATGAACCGGGTCCTGTTGCTATGTCTATACATTTTGCAAGGAACAAAAGTTTGAACTCCTGTAAAAAAAAAAGAAAAAATGTATGAAAGTCAGCCCTTACAAACTAGCTTCTTTAAGTAAAGGAACTATGCTAAGTGGTCTCCATGGCTTCTGTGTTCAGAGCTTGTCATGAAAACAAGCCAAAAGTGTCTCGACATGGATGGAAATTTTACAGTTTGAAGTCACCAAAATGATTGGTGGATGTCGATGGGAGGAGGCTGCTGCAGCTTCTGAAATATTATTTATCCAGTGGTCGCTCCATGGGATCAAGGGCATGAATGGACTGGAAGGAGAGAACTTTACCATCATGGCAGACTAAACACCTCCTGAGGCCTTTGATCCACCAAGACACCTTTAGCCTTTTTTCCCCATATGCAGAAAAGTGTCTTGAGCAAAACCAGCCAGCCCGAGGGAAACAAATTGAGATGTACTGAGTGAACCATTTGGTACAATGTAATGGGTGGTATCTTACTATGTCAAAGAGTGTGCCTTGCCATGTTGGGGGAGGCACCACACACGTCAGAGGGGTAATACACAACTTGTTTATATCAATGT
>NW_027131227.1:0-2197 GCF_026122565.2 Emydura macquarii macquarii | reverse complement strand
TTAGGTTGATCATTGAGAGGAGTCATTTCTTCACGGAGGCTGCCCAGGGGATCTGGACACCCGATTCCGATAGAGATCGAAGGGAGTTGGGCGCCTAACGGCCCCTTCGGAAAGAACTCAATATATCTGCACCCGTTTACACAGGTGGCCACAAGGGGGCAGCTTTTACAAAGCGAAGTGCACCAAGGGAAGGCGTTGATGCTAAGGGAGCGAAGAGGTTAATTCTTGATTGGCTGGGAAGGTGGCAGAGACTCGAATCTGTCGGATTCTTCCAGCAGAGGAGACACGAACACACGTCCCAGCCCTGGGGGGAGAACACAGCTGCGGCTCAGGATGGGGAGGCAGTGGGTGCTTTTGTGGGTGATGCAGCTGGTGCCCATGGACGGTAAGAGCTGGGGAGACAGAACTGCTGGTTACTAACAGGGCGCTGGGTCTGACTTTCACTGAATGGGGAATGGGAAAGAACAGAGTCAAACGGCTCCATCCATCCATCCGTCTCTTGCGCACTTCCCCCCGTGCAGTGTCTGACTCGGTTTCCCCCTTGTCTCTGTTATTCACAGGGGCCAGCGGGCAGCTCCCTGTGGGGCAGAGCCCCGAACGGCTGAGTGTCCCCCGCGGGGCAGAACGTCGCTCTGAGCTGCACCTACTCCAGCGCTAGCACCGCCTTACACTGGTACCGGCAGGCTCCGGGCGAAAGGCCGGTTTTCCTGCTGCTTGCTGCCCGGCCAGGGGCGTAAGCCGGTGGAACCGAATTTCGTGGGGGAGCACGAGCCAAGGCAGAAGCGGAGCTCCCTGCACGTCAGCGAGCTGCCGGGTGGCGAACAGCGCCCGCTACTTCTGCGCCGTGGAGGCACCGCGACACGGAGAGCAGCGCGCAAACCGCACAATAACTCCGCGCATGCAGCACGCAAGGGGCCCTGCCCGGCCCAGCCTGCGGGAGACGGGGACAGGAATTGACAGCCCTGGGGAGAGGAAGCGGGGGGGGGGGGGGGAGGACTGTGGTTGAGGGACCAGGGCAGGGCTCAGGAAATCCAACTCTGCCCCTGACTGTCTGTGTATTTACCCCCAGCCACAGCTCCAAGCTGTGCACGGATCGACCCTTCCCTCCCCAGGATTTCGGCTCCTTCTCTGCAGAGTTTCTCTCCCTCAACTCCGCCTGGCCCTGGGCAAGCTCCCCAAAGTAGCTTTTCCAAGGCGCTTAAGGAAGCCGGGTTCCCCACCCCCCGCTCTGAAAGGCACGTCTTCGTTCCGATCAATACCGGGGGGCTGATTAAAGTCATGACTGGGGTGGGACTTATTTCGCTAGGTGCCGTGCAGACAAGGTCACAGAGGAAGAACATGGCCAAGACTGGAACGGAGGCAGTGATTTTCAGGGCATCCTATGGGAATTAGATGCTCACTTACGATGAGATTAGAGTGCCTAACTCCCTTGGGATCATTTGAGTCCTTTGATGCACGTGTTATATTTCCATTGGGGGTCTCCCGAACTTTTAAATTTCTTTTTGGGGGCCGAAGGGACTCGCCCCATTGAAAGGATTTCCTGTGACGCTGGACAGAGTCCGGCAGGATGTGCTATTTCTAGCCGGGGTGTGGATTTGGCCACAAAGAGCCAGTGTTTACTGGTCAAACTCAAGCATCTACGGCGGCGCACCGCGACACGCTGCTGTGATGGGTATGGAGGGGCTGCTCCTCTACAGGCTGGGACCACGCGTGGGAGAAGAAAAGAAGGGGCCTGATTCCTCCAGGAGAGGAGACACCCCAGGGGAGAATATCCCAACCCCCCCCCGGCTGGCAGGGAGCGCAAAGAGGGGAGGCAGCAGGACGCTCCTGGGTGCACACAAGAAGGGAGCCGGGTGGGAGACAGCCCCAGAGGCGGAGCATGGCTCTGTGATTAAGGCACTAGGGAGGCCTTCTGATCCTGGGCATGACTGTGAAGGGAGCGTTTCCCCAGGAGCCTCAGGGAACGAGTAGGTGTGTAGGCCCGAGTCCTCCTCTCCTACCTTGATCCGGGGTTGCAGGGGACTTCACCTTTCGTACCCTCTCTGACAGCTACTCCCTGGGCTGCGGGGTCCCCGCCCAGCTTGATCGGTGCCTTCTCCGCCGTTACTGAACAGTTCACAAAAGGGGCAACGTAAAGTCCCTTCAAATGTCCAAACAAATCATTTCCTGCCCCTGCCTGGCTCCATGAAGGCCGCGG
>NW_027131226.1:0-22202 GCF_026122565.2 Emydura macquarii macquarii | reverse complement strand
GAATGGCAATCCTGCAGTAAAGCAGCTGTTAATTATTTATTGCCACCTGCCCCTGGCGCAGCTGGACCACGGGGCCACAGTCCCTGCTTTGAGTGTCAGCAGCCCCTGGGCAGATCCTTCTTTCCAGGCGGGGTCAGCGAGAGGGCAGTGGGCTGGGACTGGCACACGGGGGTCACCTCAGGGCCCTGCTGGGACAGAGGGGCAGGAGTGGCTCCCTCAGGCGGAGGCAGCGCACAATGGAGTTGGGTCGGGGGCAGGTGCTGGGAGACGGGTCAAGCCCCAGCCCGTCGCTTGGCTTCCCGCCCACGCAAGGGAGCCGCACGCCCATTGCAGCCGGGCCACCCGCGGCAGATTTTTGGGACTTTTTGCTCCAGGAATCTCTCTCTCTGCCCTGTCTGCCATTTAACCGGGTTGGGCGGTGGCTGACGACAGCTGCAGTCCTTGAGGAATCGGCGGGCTCTGGGCTGACTCGAGGCAGCCGCTTTGGGCCGCAGTGGGCCGGGGTGAGGGAGTCCCACAGTCCCTGGAGCCTGGGGTGGGAGAGAAATGGCTGCGGGGGAGCTGGCGGCTGGGGTAAGTGATGGGCAGGGAGGGAGCTGGCGGGGGCAGGGAAAGGTTCTGGGGGTGGGCAGGGTTTTTTTAATTCTATTTTTTTATTTATTTACAATGGGGAAATACACAGGGAGCCTATGAAGAGAAGGGGAAGATGGACTTGGAATGGGTACGTCGGTAACACCATACAGCCTGCCAGTAATACAACCCCTAGGATGGATTGCCCTGGATTCATGAGTCCAGTTTATTCCAGGCTAGGGGGCTCCGTGACATGGAAGAACGCATGTACCCTGATGAGATGTTGCAGGCCTGAAGCTGCTTGAGGTGATGAGGGGGCCAATTCTCCCAGGGGTCTAGTCTTTCTGCGGCAGCAATAAGCATTACTCACAGTGGAAAACATCCCCACAGCATAGGGAGACCCCTTGGCGTTTCCCAGACCAGTTCCTCTCTGCCAAAGTAATTCGGCAAAGACTGAGGACAAAAGACACAACACACCAAGCAGGGAGAGACAGTCAGGGGATCAGCAGCCTTCCCCTCAGTCAGGGAGAGACCATGGGGAGACCTCCCACACTCCCCTCAGGCAGAGCTGTCGTCCTTTCATCCTCTAGGATTCACCCAATCACAATTGTCGTGGAAAAGAATCACACTGCTACATTTTAAAGTTGGATCGGGTGCAGCTTTAATTGTGACACACACAATCACATAACCATAGCTATGGGGAAAACCCAGGTGGCTATAGGGAAGTCAAGCAGCATGTCTGGATGCTGGGCAAATGTACTTCACCTGGCTACCAGATACAAAAGACTTATATAGGGGTTGCTTAGGTTCATTTACATGTTGATTGTATAGTGGAATTTGATTAACAATTTATACTTAACAGAAAAGACAATCACAGTGCACAGTGGGGCACACCAGATGCCCTCACAGGAATGCCCAATGAGTCACTTGAGTATACAATCAGGTTTTCAGGGACCCTGGCTAACACCCGAAGATGGGTGGTTACACAATACCTGTTCAAATGCTAATTTGTATGGAGTGAGTTTCTATGGCGCCGGTAAGACAAAGGGGGGTAGGTACTGGTACTTATCAAAACAGTTGAAGTCTGTTCAGACTTCAATAAGGCTTAAGGCTCATAACAGAGACTTGCCTCTTGGGTGTGGTTCAAAGACCTCTTGTGGGGTTTTAACATCTTTATCCTAATTTCAGTTGAAGCATTCTGTTAATGGTTTAGCCTGGGGCTTCTATTTCAGTTTCAGGCTACAACTTCAGGCCAGGCCTTCTATGACTAGTTTCAGACCAAGCATTCTATTAATAAATGTAATGCTTATTTCTTTGATTCCACAATCCTCCCTTTTGTACTTCCAGTACAACATAAAAAAAAACTGATTTGAAAGGGCATAAGCATCTGTGGCCTCTCTTATCCATTACTACTGGGGGGGAAATTACAACAAAATTGAAACAAAACTTTTGCTAAAACACACTTAGGTTTGCCTGTTCCATGAAGCCATTTTCTGTAGTTCAGGTTCAAGCACTTGTCCTGCTATAAATTGTACTTCCACACACACCCTCACTCTCATCTAAAGAATGGTCCAGGCACCTACCCTTCCCGCACACTGACCAGTGGGGCATAGGTCCAGGAGGTCCAGGAGGTCCAGGTTGGTCCGATGCCTTATCCACTGGGCATGCTACGGGGAGGCAAGGGAGGCGGTTGTCTGCTTGGACAATCATACCCAAAACTACAGGCATGGTTTCCGAGGAGAGACTGGGATAATGCATGGTTATACATTATTACAAGGCAAAACATTAGAACTATGTACATATTCAGGTTGCATTACATCAAACGAGATTAACAGGCAGTCAAGGCAGTTAGAATGTAAAGTCTCCATGGAAGGTTTTGAACTTTCACAGCGAAACAAAATGTCCATTAACTGCTGGATTCCTTGGTTGTTTTCTTCTTTTGATGGTAGAGTCTGCTTACACTGTGAAGCATGAATCCAGTTAAGGTATCTTTGACATTGCACCGCAGTGTTAGTAGTTAGCAGCACTAAATAAGGTTCTTTCCACCGAGGTTGCAACACATTCTGTTGTTGGTGGACTTTTACACGGACCCAATTGCCAGATTGGAGGGAGTGGTACAGTTCTATTGCAGATGCTGGAAGGGCTTCTTGAACTTGTGAGTAGATAGACTTAACACACATCATTAATAATTTACAGTAGTTCAGTATCACATCATCAGTTAAGTGCAGATCCAATCCTTGTGAATCTAGTGGTGATCTCAGGGATCTGGCCATAAGGATCTCATGTGGAGGTAGTTCATGTTTTCTGTTGACAGTATTTCTAAGATACATTGAGAGGCATGGGTAAGCCATTTGGCCACTTTAAGCTGGTTTCTGCACATAGGTTTTGAATGACTTGTTCTGTGGAGTGGGTTTCTTTATCGCTGTCCAGGATGAGGGGTAACCCAAACCAAGGTATAAATTCTGTCAATAGTTTCTTGGTGACAGTTACTCACATCTGCTTGCTTACAAGGATATGCTTTTACCCATACTGAAAACATATCAATGATGACTAACACATATTCAAAGTAAATCCATTTGCGAGTTCACAAAGGGTCCCCATGGAGGAGGTGAAGTTCACAAAGGGACACTAGGCAAATAGGGAAAGATTCAGGAAAAAGAGAACAGGGAAAATTCAGAGCAACCCAATCATGATGACACAAAATCAAAAAATCAAACCACCAAAAATCATGAAATCACACGATGAAATCACAATGAAATCAAATCACGATAACATCTGACATCCCCCCTTTGCTCGTGTGAGTCACGGAGTGAGTCGCACGGGCAAGGTATGCAAGATATTACAATATCACAGTGTAGGGGTCTGCTGGGCTTACCTTGTGGACTAGTGGCTTCTAACTTAGCATATATTTCTTATTTAATAGCACATGGCACATATACTAACTTAACCAAATACAATGTAACTAAAACAATTAACAATGAGTGAAATATAATAGACATTATCCCTGAAGAGGTGGGGGACCATCCAGTACAAACATTATACCCATGATATGCAGTAAGCTCTTATTCTGCTGTTTTAATCCTATCTGTAGCATCTTGCTTTGTTTGCTGCAGAAACTGGGTTACTTTTGCTTTCTGTAACAAGTGATTAGCTATTTTAGACCAATTTAATCCCAGGTTCACTGAAAGCTTTGTTAGACTGGCAGTGAGAGTTGTACTGTACCCTTGGATTTGTGGTATACAGAACACTTACATTGCATTTATCTACAGGGGTTTGCTAGTATTTTCATTTTTTCATGATGTTACCAAACACGCTGTTTATCGTATAGGACTTTTATGGCATTTTTCTAAGTTATTCCAAATACATGTTCCCACTATGGCAGTTCTGTTGCATGGTTCTACGGAGGAAAGTATGGATAGGCAGACCCATTTATGGGGGTTACATGCACTACAGCCCCTGGTATCCAATAGTTTTCTCTCTCCCAGCCCACTGACTTATAACCCAGGGTAACCCAAAGGATCCTATGGCCAATTTTGGTAAGGGGCTTACCTTCCAAACTGTACCTCCATAGATTGCTGGTGGGCAATTCTTGCAAATACCTAATTTGACACTTTGAGGCACAATAACCATGACTTAATGCCCATTCCGTTTGGCAGTGCAGCTGGTTCTGCAAATTAGGATGTACAGGCATTCTTGTAAAACAGTCAAATTCATTTTAAGCAGTACTAGTTTCACAGAAGAATAAAAGGTATACATCACCTTTAACTGGTTAGATCTAAATTTACAGAACATTAGGGCTGAAAGGAAAAGCCTTTCATACTCAGTTTGCCTAGAGTTAGATGGATGCTATAGTCATGGAGCGAAAGCTGTAACGTGATCTCCGAGGAGTTGAGTTGGGGTGGGCAAACCCCCCTTCTAGTAGCAAAACTCAAAAGTAAAGATATAGGACAGCCTCGGATGATTAGATATGTGGCTCAGTGACTGAATTCAGGTTAGGTACTGCAGGGATTTTACAAGTGAAGCGAACTTTAAGATTCATTGTCTACTATACCCTGCCATTTTAAAAGGCTTGTTATTTGCTTGCGAGTAGTAGGAAGTGAAGGCAAACAACAACAACAAACTGGCTCAGACTAGGAGAGTTTCACAATGGTAAAATAGATAGCAGCTGCAGGAAAACATGACAAAGTAGTAGCCGGATTAGGGACGACAGAAAAACTGCAGCATAAACTGCTTGCAGATCTTGCACAAATTAGAACTTGAGGTACCTGTGCCAACAGTTCCTTTTGCAATTAGGAAGGGTGGGCTTTGTTACAAATTCTGATCAGAGGAGAACCAAGGCTACTAGTGAATTTAGGCACTTGAAATTTAAAATTACATTCTTTAATTGGTACAAAAACATTTAATAATTTCAGGATCTCTTTTCCTACTAACTTCATTGATTTACAGTGTTTCCTGATTCCTTTCTGCTTAATGCCGTACCTTCAATACCAAACGCAACAATGTTAGTAACAAGACAAAACATAAAAACACAACACAACCCTTGTTGCAACACTAGAACCATGGTTTTGTTCTATAGCTGTTTTACTGGTACCAGTCTTTTTCCATAGTCCTGAAAGATAAAAGAACACTTTTTCTACCCCTTGGGGGGGCGGCAAATTATTGCTTAGAATACACATTTGTACACAAATTACATTTCCTTTTATGCATTTGGAGGCAGTTAAGTTCCAATGGAAATCCTTTTTTTTTTTTTTTTTTTTTAAGTTAGTGATTTAAACTAAATCACCCATATTTGACTAATTTCAGTTAAATTTATTTACAGACCATTTCTGTAGGAGAAGGGCCCATTTCCTTCAGAATGGCTGCAACGAAACCAAGAATTTATTTTTCTATAACAATTTTACAACTTTTAACTATTTCATTTCCTCCAGCTTTTTTATAGGGTTAATGTTTTACTCTTTTCCCGCTTTTGCTTACAATTCTTGGCAGCAGGCTTATCTTGTTTTACACACATTTATTTTCAAAACATCAAGTTTGGGTCTTTGGACTTTATATCTGGGAGATTCTTAATAAGCCCCTTATTTCCTCTGTACTGAGAGGAGTATACTTAGAACATGCTGAGCTGTTTTCCATTTAAAATCAGTGTATTCCTCCTGTTGCATGACAGCAGTATTGTGATGTGCAGAGGAGTTACACTCTTTCAGTTTAACCCTTAAAGCACTGTTCTCAGTTTGGAGTTTCTTCAATTTATAGTTCAGAATTGCCTTTTTCTAGCTTTTCTTTTTTACAGTAAAGTATCAACTCTTTTTCCTAGCTTTTCTTTCGTTTGATCAGACCACCACAACAAACTGTCTTTTACACATACCCATCCATCCTTTTACCATAGGTTTCTGAACCTTTGCATGTTTTTTTTCCTTTAGAAATTTAATGATCTTTTCCTCCCTTGAGGACATCAATGAAGCATCTGGGGCAATTCGTAAGACATTTTCACCCAGTTTCCCAAACTCATTCAAGTGTGACAACCCTGGCAATGCAGCCGCCCGGTGCTGCAAGAAAACTTTGTTAATTGCACAGTGGATTTCTAATGTGCTTTTGATCTGGGACAGTTGCTAAGCCCGGTTTCAAGTTCTTCAGTAGGCAGGCAGGCTCCTGCATTATTGAAATTTACAAGTAGGGGATTCAACAGGCAAGCACTCTAGCTTGTGCTGCTGAAACTGACAAATAGGGATTTCAACAGCCCCCCACACAGACTCCTTGCTCTGTTGAAACTGACAAAGTTTCCTTGGGTGTGCACCCCTGGTATTCACAACAATGGCATGCTTACCGTTATCCCCTTGCATTTTTAATATTACCCAAATAGCAAATATCACAGGGTCTATTTTTCTAGGGGATAAGGCAACAAGCCACCTTCATTGAGAATACAGAAACTTAGTAAATAGTATTAATAGGAAAAGTATTAACACTGTAACAACCTTAATATAGTTCTTTACTTAGGGAAACAGTATTACCAATGTTAACACTCAAGAAAACAGCATTAATACTGTATCAACAACAGAGACACGTTTCAATCGGTACCTTCATTCACACTCACACATTCTGATAGGCATACACAGACAGAGATAGAGACAGACAAACATTCATAGGGGTCTTACAGATGTTAGACCCAAACCTCCTTTCATTGCTGTTTTAATTTTTACTGGGAGGCTTTGAGATTTCAAGTTTCTGACTTTTTGAAGCTTTATTATACTAATTCAAAATTGCATTTTATAACTGAGGCCCTCAGGATTCTGGAGACCCTAGCGCTTTTCTTAAATGCATTATCTTATCCAAATCAAGTGTTTTCACATGGGGGAATTGCCTGGCCAGGTCATTTTTTGGTGTAAGAGTGCCAATTTGCTAGAAACTTGCAAGTTCAGGGAGCTTAATGTATACTAGATGATACACTGGGGTTCCCTTTGGGGGACCTGACACTTGCCTAGATTGTCCTGTTCCCCTTATCTCACACACACACACACACACACACACACACACACACACACACGGCTTATTGAGGGATCCACACCGCTTCAATTCAGCCCGCAATGCAGCTGGGGTGAAATGAACCCGATGATGGAATGCTTATTTAGCGGGAGGGGGTTGGGAAAGGAGACAAGACACAGAAGGGGTCTTCCAAAGTCACAGGAGTCCATTTGGACAACAGATCTAAGGAAGCTCATGAATTGAAGGGGGAAAGGGATAGCCTCTTTGGCTGCAAAACACTCCGCCTGTCCGTTGGGTCACTAGGTTCAGGCAAGCCCCGCTTGCAATTGACTCACACCGGTTAGCGCCAACAAGGCTTGCAGTGGAATCAGGGCGGCTAGAACTTGCCTTAGTCCAAGACCTGGTCAACGGCTCATTTAGCTAAGCACAATCATTTGGGTTGCACCCACACATTACTTTCCCACCCTCTGATGTTTCCTGGGTGTAATGCTTAAACCTGCTACAGGGAAGAACCAGCCCTCCACTGACAGAAACTTAAACTTGCTAAGGCGAAAATTCCCATCCTTAGCTGGCAGAAAAGAAAATATAAATCTATGTAGCTTCAGTTTATAAAGAGAAGGAAAGGAAGAACCCAATCCTGCCAAGGTGAAGATTTCTACCTTCAGCTGGCAGTGAAATCAAAAACCTACCAGGCAGAGGACATAATTCTTAGCCTGTAGTCTGCCAGGACCTGTGTAACCTGCAGTAAAACCTAAACCTGCTGGGGTGTGGATCTAACAGTGTCCACAGCCCGCGGTCTGCTGCGGTAAGGATCTAATAGTGTCCTTCAGCCCATAAAACCTGCAGTAAACCTGCCAGGGGAGGACTAATATCCTCAGCCTGCAGTACCTGACGGGGAGCGTCCTCGACCCACAGTAAAACCTGCCGGGGTGGAGACTTGCGTCTCCAGCCCGCAGTACCTGGCGTGCTTTCCAGTATCACAATAAACCAAGTGGGGAAGACCTAATGTCTGCAGCCCACAATAAACCAGATGACCACTTCAGTTACATAGACAAACAGATAGACACAGACAATTTAAAGCTTACCCTGATCCTTAACAAAGTTTGGATCTCGCTTGGCTGTTCTCAAATAGGAAGCCCATGGACAGCCCTCCTTCAAGACCCCAAATAGAGATTTAAAAGGTCTCTTACCTTTGAGTGGCGCCGAGGGGTTGAAGGGGAGCGATCCACGGTCCTTCCTTGGCAAGGCTAGCGCTTGGAGATCCGAGTCACGGCACCAAATTGTCGTGGAAAAGAATCACACTGCTACATTTTAGAGTTGGATTGGGTGTAGCTTTAATTGTGACACACACAATCACATAACCATAGCTATGGGGAATACTATAGCCATAGGGAAAACCCAGGTAGCTATAGGGAAGTCAAGCAGCATGTCTGGATGCTGGGCAAATGTACTTCACCTGGCTACCAGATACAAAAGACTTATATAGGGGTTGCTTAGGTTCATTTACATGTTGATCGTATAGTGGAATTTGATTAACAATTTATACTTAACAGAAAAGACAACCACAATGCACAGTGGGGCACACCAGATGCCCTTGATTATACAATCAGGTTTTCAGGGACCCTGGTTAACTCCCGAAGATGGGTGGTTACACAATACCTGTTCAAATGCTAATTTGTATGGAGTGAGTTTCTATGGGGCCAGTAAGACAAAGGGGGGCAGGTACTGGTACTTATCAAACAGGTGAAGTCTGTTCAGACTTCAATAAGGCTTAAGGCTCATAACAGAGACTTGCTTCTCGGGTGTGGTTCAGAGACCTCTTGTGGGATTTTAACATCTTTATCCTAATTTCAGTTGAAGCATTCTGTTAATGGTTTAGCCTGGGGCTTCTATTTCAGTTTCAGGCTACAACTTCAGGCCAGGCCTTCTATGACCAGTTTCAGACCAAGCATTCTATTAATAAATGTAATGCTTATTTCTTTGATTCCACACAATGCTCAACCCCCTTTTGAGGTGAGCACATGGCAGTCTTCTCCATTTCTCATTACTCAGCAACAAGCTTGACTCCCTTTTTTGTCAGACCCATTAACCCGGGTTACAGGGATATTACCCAGTTCCTTCACACTGTGTACTCCTCCCTCTTTAATGTACAAGGGTATTTTAAAAAACAATCTTACCAATACATTACTCTCAAATTGACACTGGGTAAGAATCCAGCATGCTACAAATTCAGTCTGAGCTGGTTTACAGCTTCTCTCAGAAGACCATTTCATTGGCATTACAATGGCACCTGAGGCAGAATCTGTACTGTCAGGCCTAGCTGCGTTGGCCACATCTTCCTGCTACATGATGCCAGGTTCACTCGTAATGGAAACAAGGATGCAAGACTCACTGGTGCTGGCACAAGTCAGTGTCTGTGTCTGCAGTGTAGGCTTGGTGTTTTCAATAGGCATTGCTGGGGTAGACCATCCTGGTGAAAGACATCAGCTTTCTTGTGTATAAATTCAGTTAGTTGTTTTGTATCAGAATCAATACCGCTACTATTAAAAATAAAAATGTAGGGCTTTTATGCTCTGCCAGTCCAGCTGTATTTCCATCATTCTCTGTTATTTACCACTGGATCCTTTCACTTCACAACATGCAGGGTCAGCATATGCAGTTTATTTATGTTACTTCACTTTAATAAGACTGCAGGGAAAGAGGATTTCCATTGTATATATTTTTAGTAGAACTGAATTTTTCCACAACTTCACCTCTGTGAGTCGCCTCTGATAATCTTGCTATGAAATTAGACAGAGCAGACCCTGTATCAAGCTTCATTTTAAGTCTGACTTCATCTACATATAAAGAATTCCAAACAATGCTTTGTTTTCATCTAAATTGATCAGTTCTAGAGATGCTATAACTGTCCTGCAGCATGTCATGATGCCAGGTTAACTCTAATTATGGCTTGAGTGCTGCCCCTCACTTGAGTCCTGTCCACACATGAAACTCTTAACTTGAAAGCAGCTCAGCTGCCTGCAGAATGAAGAACCATGGGAAGTGCCCCCAAAAGTCTTAGCAACATACACGAGTGAGAGCAGCACTGGTGTGGACAGTGGACTCAGTTACTCAAGTGTTACTTCGCTGTGTGGCTGCTCTTGCTCAAACGAGGCTAACTTATGAGAGTAACTCAACTGTAGATAAGTGGAGTTAACTCTGCGCCCAAGACACTCTCACATAGGGCTCCATGTTGTCTCTTGCTATAGGTGGGATGGTCCTCTACTGAGCTATTGTACAAATCCATTTCCCCCAAATATCTAGGCACTTTTAACCCTTCCCTCTCCCACCTTGATTAAATAAACAGTCCCTCTGGTTGCAGGCAGTAATTTCCTTGTAGTTTCACTTTGACTGGGCCTCTGCAGTTACTGTCTATTCCACTGTATTCCTGGATCTGGATCATGTCCTCAGTGCCAATTGTTGTGTCTTTTTATTATGCAAAGTGCCAAAGAACTTGAAGAAACCACACAGGCACAGAGCTAGGGTGGAAATTCTCCTGTATGAGGAAGCAAACCCCTAAATGTGCTGCTCTGTTACCAGCCTACAGCACTTAGAAGCAAAGAGTAATTCTGGTAACTGAGGAGATGGGCTTAAAAACTAGAGAAACAGTGGCCATTTTGAATAAGGGCAGTTTGACTCCAACTCCCCTGAAAGTAAAGGGAGGTGGCAGCTATGTTGAACAAGGGAGAATGTGCGAATTCTGAGCCAGGAACTGTGAGATTGTGGGAAATGTCCAAAAATCCCAACTATATATTGTGAGTCTCATGATAAAATCACCGGAGTTGATAGCTCTGGGCATCACAGTTTCACCACGTAAACCATGTGGGACAATGTGGTCTTGGGGCATTGCGCAGAGCGCTGTCTGTGTGAGACTGCGCTCCACAAGATGGGAGAGGAGAGAGAGTGGTCTCGGGGCATTGCAGGGGGCAGAACTGCTTCCTCACAGCCCACTCACTTCAAAACACACGCTACTTGCAGCTGCAGAAAAGCCTTCCTACAGCTGCTTACAGTTTACCGTTTATTCCCACTTCAGTTGCTATTGCCACCCATACCGCTTTCCAGAAGAACTGTCCCAAAAATGCATTGGCAAATAGCTTAAGAAAGACAGAAGCCAATTTTTATATTAGATTTGTTCAGACTGAAAGATGTATGCTCCTTCTGTCTCTGGTGCCTAGTAAAGGCACATCTCTTCCACTGCACAATTTTGGGGTTACTCAATTCTCCTATAGAACAAGAAGTCCAAAATATCACTGTTACCCTGCAAAGTAAAATACCATCAAACTGGGATAGTTCCACACATTGTAGGAGGGTTTTACAGCTAAGTAATAGAGACAAACAATACCTCGTGGCATTGCCGGGCGCTGTGTATGCCAGACTGCCATGGTGATAGCTCGCATAACAACCTTGTGTAAACTGTGCCTTGTACATACATATACAGCCTTGTGTCAGCCAGGCCTTGTACATACATATACAGCCTTGTGTCTCACATACACAGCCTTGTGTCAGCCAGGCCTTGTACATATATATACAGCTTTGTGTCTTTACACAGCCTTGTATAGGGTCTTGTACATACATACACAGCCTTGTGTGAGGCCTTGTAATTATGTTATCGAAGAAAAGAAAAATAGATAAAGAATGTCGTGTGGTTCAAGGGAAGTGGAGAAATTTGTATTTCTTTGCCAAACTGAATGGAAAGCCAACATGTTTGATTTGTACGCAACATGCAGCTGTTGCCAAAGAGTACAATGTTCGGTGGCACTATGATACCAAGCATGCTGAGAAGTAGGATAAATATATTGGGAAGTTGCATGAGGCCAAAGTTTCTAAATTGGAAAAGTTCTTGAAAAAGCAGCAATTGCTATTTACAAATGCCCATCAAGTAAGCGAAGCTGCAGTTAAGGCAAGCTACATGAGTGCGCATGAACTAGCATGGTCATCAAAACCTTTTTCAGACGGGAAAATTATTAAAAAAAATGTATGTTAATGACTGCAGAATTAATATGTCTGGATAAATGGCAAGCCTTTGCAAATATAAGCCTCTTGAGAAACACAGTCGCTGAGAGAATCAGTGATTTCTCAGAGAGCCTTAACAATCAACGAAAGGACAGAGTCAAGTCCTTTATTGCATTTTTGATTGCAGTTGATGACAGTACAGATGTTAGTGATGTGGCACAGCTTGCAATTTTTATTTGTGGTGTTGATAAAAACACGTGCATGACCGAAGAGTTTGTAGAATTGGTTCCAATGAAAGACACAACAGGTGATGATATCTTCAATAATTTGGTAGAAACTTTGGACAAATTAGGTGTAGACTGGATGCAAACTGTGAGTCTGGCTACAGACAGAGGACCGCAAATGGTAGATAGAAAAGCTGGAGTTCCTGAAAAGTTAAAGGAAAAATTGCTTGCTGTCAATCTGCAATATCAGTTGCATAATTTACATTGCATTTTACATCAAGAAGCACTGTGTAGTAAACACTGAAACTGGATAATGTTTTGGATGTGGTTATAAAAACGGTTAATTTTATACGAGCAAGAAGCCTTAACCACAGGCAGTTCAACTGCCTTCTGGAAGTAACTGATAAACCCCATAGGTTACCATATCACACTGATGTTCATTGGCTAAGTCAGGGGGCTATATTGAAATGCTTTTACAAATTGCATGGTGAAATACAATTGTTTTTGAATCAGAAAGGAAAGGTTATGCCTGAACAGCAGGATAATGAATGGCTTCAACATCTAGCTTTTATAGTGGACATCACGGAGCACCCGAACTGTCTCAACACAAAGATGCAGGGGCACAACAAATTGGTGACAGATGTTTTTGACAGCATTAGTGCTTTCGAGATTAAGCTTCAGCTTTGGGAAAAGCAACTTTCAGATAATAATCCCGCACACTTTCCAACTTTAAAATCTCAACGCAACACAGCTGAGTTTCATTGTGATGCTCTCACAAAAAAGTACAGCAGCAAAATTTCCTGCTTAAGAAATGAATTCCAAGCAAGGTTTTCTGACTTTAAATACCTTGAGAAAGACTTTGCAATTTTCCGTAACCCATTTTCTGTCAAAGCGCAGGAGGTCTCACAGGAGCTTCAGATGGAAATAATCGAACTGCAGTGTGATTCTGTTCTGAGGGAAAAGTTTTCCAGTGTTGATGTTGGAACATTTTATCAGTATGTAGGACCAAATTATCCCAGGCTGAAGTCTTTTGCTTCAAAAATTCTGTCCATGTTTAGGACAACATATGTCTGTGAACAGTTCTTTTCTGTAATGAACATCAACAAGTCAAGATTTTCGTTCTCACTTTACTGATGCACACCTGAACGCAATACTCAAGCTTGCCACAGCCCAGTCCCTTGCTCCAAACTTTGATGCAGTGGTCCAAAGTAAGAGGTGTCAGGCATCAGGAAGCAGCAGTAGCAGTAAATAAAGTACTGTAATTCTTAATCACTGATCGATTCTTTTAATCATAAAATAGTAGTAATTGTAGAAGTGAATTTACTGCAGTTTTTAGATGGCTGATATCTAGCAAATAAAATACAATACTACATAAAAATGGTTGTGCCTAGTATTTCCATTTATGGTATGTATGGCCCACTTGAAGTACATTTAATTCAAATTTGGCCCTCCATAGCAAATGAGTTTGACATCCCTGCACAAGCATTTTCAGATGGGACTGAGGGGAGCAGCAATGACACCTAGTGGCTAGTCAGGGTAGCTCTCACTATATACAGTGCCACAGATAAAAAATGCACAGCAGAGAGTGAGAGGGGAAGGGGAGAGGTAGAATACAGTGCGAGAAGGCAGAGGCTCAGCTGGGTCATGGCATGAAGGGACATCAGGTGTCTACCCATCATTCCACACACAGCGAGAGACAGTCCCTGCCCTAGCTGAGATCAGGGCCCTGTTGTGTTGGGTGCTGCATGCACACACAGAAAGAGACAGTTCCTGCCCCAAAGAGCTTACAAGACAGATGAACAAAGTAGTACCATCCAATATGACAGATGGGGAATCTGAGGCACGGGGGTTGCAGTGGCTTTCCCATGGTCACATGGTACAGGCTGTGGCAGAGCCGGGAATTGAAGCCAGATGACCTGACTCGCAGTCTAGTGCCCTGCATGGAAAATGCTGAACCATGAAGTGTCTTCAGACCCATTAACGACATGTCCCTTTTCCCCAGTAGGAGGCTCTGAGTGCAAACTCTGCCCCGTGGACTGGCTGTCACACAGAGGAAAGTGCTACCGGTTTTCTAAAGAGAATAAGGACTGGAATGGGAGCTGTGATGACTGTCCAATGAAGAGATCTCACATCCTGGTGATCCAAGATCGGGATGAGATGGTAATGTAAAAAGTGAAGGTGTGAAAACTTCAGCTGGAGAGACACTTCACTCATTGTGCAGTGTAGTTTAGTGGTTAGCCCCAGTCTAGTGTTCAGGAAACCTGGGTTATTCTACTGGGCAAGATGCTTCACCTCCCTATTCCTCAGTTTCCCCATCTGTAAGACAGGGATAATGATATTTACCTCCTTTTGTAAAGTGATTTGAGATCCACTGATGAAAAGTGCAGTGTAAAAGCTTGGTGTTATTATTTCACTGTAACCCAGGTCCTTAATCACATCAGAATCCCCTTGGCATCACTGCACATAAAACAGAATTATGTGCAAGAGGAAGGTCTGCTGGCAGTAGCATCTGCACCCGCAGCCATATACACATTACCCACAGTGTGTACCATTGGTAGGGGCAGGGCTGTCCAGAGGAGGGGGCAAAAGGGGCCATTTGCCCTGGGCCCCCTGTCTGAGAAGGCCTGCAAATCATGACAGAGGGTCACTGGGCCAAACCTGAGTCACACTGCAACCGCTAGTATGAAAGTGATTCAGTTGTACCATCTATGTGATAAATTTCTGGAGGCACCTTATTTGCATGGTTGGGCCCACAAATAACACAAGAATTTCTATCCTCGTTATTGGCACAACAGACGTGTGTGTAGCATGGATAGACAGATGAACAATGTGTGCTTCCCCCCGTATGAGGGCTAAATACTCCTATGGCTGTAGACTCAAGCTAGAGTGTACTGAATATAGCTCCTTGAAAATTTTCCTTCAAAATCATTTGATGGAAAACCGGGTTTTCAATTAAGCTAAATTTTTCATGAAAAGTCAGTTTCTGCAAAAAAAAAAATTCCAATTGTCAGAAAAAAACAAACCAAAACAAATATTTCAGATTGGAAATGCAGCTGCTATGAGGCCTCATGGGAACTGTAGTTCAGGATGCCTCATGCTCTCATTTTCTTCTATTGGCCAGGCTCCCTAGCTGGACTACATCTCCCATTTGTTTCCCATGTAGGTACTTATAGACTGTGATCAAATCATCCTTTAACCTCCCCTTTGCTAAGCTAGATGGACGCAAGCATCTTGATCTATCGCTATAAGGCATGTTTTCTTATCCTGTAATCATCTCAGGATGAACTGAGGGTCAGGTGCACCAATGGGAGATGCAGTCCAGCTGAGGAGCCCAGCCATAGGGGATAATGATGCACATTGACTACAACTCCCATGGGGCTCTGGGGCACCATTTCCAAATAGAATTTTCAATTTTCAGCTAAATTTTTGATGTTCTAACTTCTGAAAAATCAAAATTTTCTGCAGGGGGAAGAAACCCAGAAACATGCACTTTTCAAATAGCTTCAGAATTGACACAGCTTGCCCAGCTTCTGAAAAACCACCAGTCTGCAAGAAGCTGCCACTTGCAGAACTGAGGAGATTCTTTTCTGAGACCTGGTCTCAATTTAAAACTTAGGTCAACCTAGCTATGTTGCTCAGGGCTGTGAAAAATCCCTCTTCATTTACATGTGGGTTTACAAATGGTCAGTGATGGAGAACCCACCATGACCTTTGGTAAATTGTTCTAATGGTTAATTACACTCACTGTTAAAAATGTACACCGTATCTCCAGTCTGAATTTGTCTAGCTTCAACTTCCAGCCATTGGATCATGTTAGTTTTTTCTCTGCTGGATTAAAGAGCCCATTATTAAATATTTGTTTCCCATGTAGGTACTTACAGACTGTGATTAAATCATCCTTTAACCTTTCTCCTTGTTAAGTTAAATGGACTCAAGGAACTTTTTCTATCATTATAAGGCATGTTTTCTTATCCTGTAATCATTCTCGTGGCTCTTCTCTGAACCCTCTCCAATTTATCAACACCCTTCTTGAACTGTGGACACCATAACTGGACATAGTATTCCAACAGCAGTCGCACCAGTACCAATACAGAGGTAAAATAACCTCTCTACTTCTACCCGAGATTTCCGCTTATGCATCCCAGGGTTGCATTAACTCTTTTGACCACAGCATCACACTGCTTTGCTGATTATCCACCATGATCCTCAAAACTTTTTCAGTGTCAACGCTTCCCAGGATACAGGCCCTATCCTATATGGCCTACATTCTTTGTTCCTGTATGTATGCATTTACATTTAGCCATATTAACATACATCCTGTATCCCTGACTTGTCCTCTTCATTATTTATCCCCTTCATATTTATTATTTGTAATCATTTTTTTAAATAATTTCATTATTAATCCCCTTTAATATTTATTTATTTAGATTCCCCTGCTTGTTTTGGGTCCAACTGAAGGCCTCTTTGAAGATGCGTGCATTATGGTCTCTGTGTCCTTTGGAAAGACCATTTCTACAGCAGGCTAAATTCACACTGCAGCTTTTCTCCACAGTTCACACAGAATGTCACTCAAAGGAAATATCCTGTTTGGATTGGGCTTCATGTCACATCCTTAGAGAGGAAATGGATCTGGGTGGACGACTCTGTCTTAGACCAAAATCTGTGTGTGTTTCTTGCTGTTAAATATTTCATATGTTTTCAGTGAAACTTATAATTAAGTAACTTTGAATGTTTGCAGAGTCAGAGAGAGAGAGAGAGGCTGACCTTGAATTGGGGCTCAGGAGAGCTGGGTTTAGTGACCAACTCCCTGCATGACCTTAGCCATGATTAGGGGGCTGGAGCACAGGACTTATGAGGAGAGGCTGAGGGAACTGGGCTTGTTTAGTTTGCAAAAAAGAAGAGTGAGGGGGGATTTGATAGCGGCCTTTAACTACCTGAAAGGGGCTTCCAGGGAGGATGGGGCTAGGCTGTTCTCAGTGGTGGCAGATGACAGAACAAGGAGCAATGGTCTCAAGTTGCAGATATCCCAATATGCCAGTGTCCCAAATATGAAGGTGTGAGAAAGTTTGAGGAAAGCTAACAGGAACCCTAATATTTGTCTCATCAAAAATTAATTAAGAAAAACTAACTGCTCCTGGGAGAAAGGTCAGAGACAGTATGGGGTGACAAGCCACCAGCTTAGGGACAGACAGTAATGATAAAGGAACATAGATGATCAAAACCCAAACACAGTGTGTGGCCTCATGCCAGATATCTGAAAGGCCTGCCTTTTTCCTCCATTGGCAACAATTGTCTAGCTCCATATACTCTTCGAGTTCCATTTACCCAGTGGAACTGGATTTTGATGGGGGAAGGAAGAAGGAGTTTAGGGGGTAAGAGGGGATTCCAGTGTAGGGGGGTGATATAGAGATAATGAACCCCCTGCTATACAGACTGCTAGCAAAGGCTGGGGGTGTACCTGGTGCGGCTAGGTTCTGTTGGGATATTGAGGGGACCTGAGGGCTGGGGCTGCGGGGGAGAGGCATGGGTGGAGTGGAGCCCACCCATGCAAACAACATTCATGAATGTATTCTGCTTTGTTACTTGTAGTTAGTGAGACCTGACCCTGACCTTGTGATTGATTAGCAGTGCAGAGAATGGCCATTTTTCCAGCCTAGGGGGTGTGAGTAGGGAAAGGCACAGAACCCCCTTTGGGCTACCTTTCACAATTGCTGGCACTGCCTAAAATAACTAAGTGCAGGTGAAGATCGTGGGGATGTGGTGGTCAGAGCCCAGTCCGCAGTGAGCAGTCAGGCACCGGCTCCAGGTTCTGGGTAACTTTACATGTTGCTGGTGTCACAGTTTGCTACTGGTAGCAGTTACTGACAGCTAGGTGTTCTCTTTGGCTGTCCAGTCGCGATTTGCTGATGCTGCTGCCTTTCCCCATTCTCTAGTCCAAGGGCAGGCAGTTGGGATGCATGGGGGATCCCATCACAATGCCGGCCTCCCAAGGTGAGGGAAGCGCGTGCCCAGCAGGGCTTACTTGTAATGCAGGAGGAGCGAGGGCTCAAGCAATTACGTCCGGGGCAGTAGCAATTTGTTTACATTCAGAACTGACGCAGCAAGTCTCCCCCTTCACAGTGCCTTGTCACTGCTAGGGCAGGGTCCCCAGCCCCACCACTGCCAGAGCCTCCCCTTCTCACTGCCTCGCCCCCCCCTTCCTATCACTGCTGCAGCAAGCGAGCGAGATTCTGCTCTCCACTGAGCCATCGCTACATCGGGAACGTACGTGCTGCGCTAACCCCAGCAGCAGGCGTGTCCACGCCCCATCCCAAACCATGCTACGTCTACACCAGCGCCTAGCATAGGCCCAGGCATCCCCTGGCTCCAGCCCGGGCGCGGGGCAGGATGTTCGTTACCACAGAGCAGAGACCGACACAGCGCAAGCGCCCGCCCGAGCCTCAGGACCAGGATGTGGGGAGCGGGGCCCGAACCCATTGGGCGCGGGCGGGGAGCTGGGTGCCTGATTGGTTGGGCTTGGCTTAGGGGCGGGGCTTGGCGGGACAAAACAAAACACCCCCTGACGAGGCGTGGATAGGACTTTCCACGGAAGGAGCGGGGCTGTCATTTTACACAAATTAGGCGGAAGCCCCCGAGGGCGGTCCGGGGCTCTCTCGGTGCCGCTGTAGCTACAGCTGCCTGGGAGGCTCGGCGCTGGGCGGGCCCGGCACGGTAAGCGCTGCGGCTGCAGCTGGTGCGCAGGTCCCAGGCCGGTCACCTGCGGGTTCCGTTTGGTCGCCGGCTGCTCCTGCCGCGGTCTGAGACCCAATCCTGGGCCTACCGTGCGGCGGGGCCGGGCCCGGGGGGTGTTGTAGGTGCCCCTCACGGTCCCCCCCCCCCACGCTTGTTTGTGGGGGTCCCATCCGCCCCCGGGGGTGGGTGTCCGGGCGGGCGGTTTCCGTCGCGGGGCAGGTCTCTGAAGCCCGTCGGGGGCGGAGGGACCCGGTGGCGTTGAAGGGGTTTAATCATCGTGGCGCCGCCGCTGGCCGGGGTTGGGCTGCTGGGCCGGGAACGAGACGCCACAAACCAACCCCCCTCCCCACTCTCCGTCCGTTTCCAGATCTGCGGGTGCGAGTCCGGAGCCGGGAGTGAGCCGCAGCCAGGACCTCTGCCCCTGCCTGGCTTTGCTGGTGGGCAACGGGACCCAGACAGAGAGAGGAGCCGATCCCGGCCCAGCGCCGGCAGCAGCGTCTTAGCCTGAGTGTGGCTGAGAGAGACGATGGGGTCAGGAACTGGGTCGACTTACAGCCAAATGCCGCTGCAGGAGCGTGTTAATGGCACTGGACACACACAGACTGGAGGGGAGCCAGGTAATGGGGCGTCGCTGGCTGGGAACAGGCTGGAGAGAGACACTGACACTGCCCCAGATGGGGCCATGCTCTCAGTGGCAGCAGCAAGTGCCCAACCACGTCTGTGGGCAGCAGGGACTGGATCAGTGCCAGGGGCTCTCAGGGCACCGGTCCCTGGCTCACAGCTGCTGTCTGGTGCACACAGCCGGGGCTGGGCAGGTGCCTCTCGGGCTGTGTGTGTCAGACCCCCTGTGACAACACTGGCCCCTCTGCCTGCTTCTGTCTCCTCCCTCCTGCTGTGTGTGGCCAGTGTGAGACTCCAGGGTGCGGTGACAGGCGCACTTGGCAACGCGGGCACAGCCAGCGCTCTGCAGGGGGCACAGCGTGGGTGGGGAGGGGCAGCTTGAACTCCTGCCACCGGAACAGACGGGTCCTTATCTCTGTACCCCGGAGCTCGCCAGGCCTGGTGCCAGCGTGGCTGGGAGTGCCCAGGGGAGGGCAGCGGGCTGAGGGGAAAGGGGGACTGTTCCCCCAGCCCCAGCCTGCCTGGCCCCCCGGGCTCTTCTCCCAGAGCGTCTGACGGAAGCAGCAATGGACAGGATGCTGCATGTTCTCGGGCAGTGAGTGGTTCCCAACCTTCTGCAGTGAAAGCCCCACTAGTTAACACTGGGCAAGACACGTGCCCCCTTCCGCCCATCTCTCCAACCCACCCCCTCACCAGCCATAAACACACACAACCCCTGTAAACACACACTGATAATACTAAATGACATCATCATAATAATAAATAAATGACTCTTACCTGAGTAACAACCTGAGACTTACGTCGTGCAGCCGCCACCGTATGTCCCATGTGGCCCGGCCTCTGCCTGTCCCTCGTGGACTAAGGGTAATGGAGGCAGAGGTCTCCTCGGTATGGGGCTGGGGAGGGGAGGGGCTGCTCCAGCTGGCACGGAGCTTGGCGGCTAAATGACATCAATAATACTGAAGCCTCATGGACCCCATAAATCTTCGGTGCCCCCCGCCCGTACCACTGTACTAGGGCAGCTCCAGCCCTGGGGCCGTCAGTGAGACGGGTCCTCGCAGCCCTGGCTGACGGGTCTTTCTCTTTCAGCCCCTCACTGTAACTGCGGGAAACATATCATTGCCCTCGGAGTTGCCATTGCACTCGTGTCCTCAGCTCTCCTCGCCGCAACTGTCCTGGCAGGTGAGTTCTCAGCCCTCCCCACCCCCAGTTGCGTCTCTCCTGGCCTGTCCTGCCCCGGGAGTGGGTATTCCTGGGGATGTTCCTCCAAGACCCTCCTTCTGCTCCTCCCAGCCCCTGCACCTGGGCTCTGTGTCAGGACGATCTGACTCACGTTCGTTCCCCAGCAGATCTCTCAGCACTTTGGGTCCCAGTGGCTATTGCCGTGTCCCAGGCACAGTCACTTGTTCCCATGCACAGTGCTGGTGACTGACGGGGCAAGGTGCAGGGCTGCAATGAGCCGGGCCCTTTGTCTGCAGCGTGTCCCCCTGAGGCACCAGCCTGGCCTTCCTGCCTCCCCGGGTCATGCCCCGGCCGGGCTGGCAGGTGCTTTGCTGCAGTGACTGCAATGAGCCGTGGAACGCAGCACAGACACCTCCATCACCGCAGTGCAGAAACTACCACGGAGCCACCTCGGCCGGGCAGGGTCCCGTAGCGCTATTGGCTTCCCCGCCTGCCCAGACAGCGCGGCTAGTTCAGAGGGCGGCTGTTCGTGGGAACGTGACCCCGGCTGTATCTGCCATAGCCTGGGGACGGGGGAGCTGTAAGACTGTCAGGGGCTGGGGTTTAGCTGTTGTCCTGGGATCTGATCTGATCAGTGGCTCCCTAGGAGGGTTTAGCAGCTGGGAGAGGGGATCAATCCAGGTGTGTCTGCACCGGCACCCTCTGTGGCGATTTGGCAGCACTGATACACTTCAATTGGTGCAGCTAACGTAGATGAGAGAGGGGCTTGCCCTGGTTCATTGGGCTGCAGCAAGTTACCAGAGCAGGACCCGCTGCTCCAGCACGTCTGTGCCAGGGTCTGTATTGATGTAACTGTCCACAGGGGAAGGCTTGAAAACCAGCGAGGGTGTTAGTGTGGTGCAAAATGAGGATCATGTTGACATCAGCATCTTACCTGTTAATTATTATCCCCCTGAGAACTGTCCCCTCCCTCTGCAGCTCCCTGCCCACCCCCTGCTGAAGCACTGAGCCGGGCCCAGCTCTCTGTGCTGGGTCTCCAACCAGGGGCTGTTTGTCAGCTTCATCCCTACTGATTCTCATGGAAGAGCAATACAGCAGAGCACAAACAATCCAGATAGTGTTGCAGATACTTGCTGGTACAAGTGCTGGAGCAACCAACTAGGGGCCGTGCTTCTCTTGACCTGCTGCTCACAAACAGGGACGATTTGGTAGGGGAAGTAGAAGTGGGTGGCAACTTAGGCAGCAGTGACCACGAGTTGGTCGAGTTCAGGATCCTCACAAAAGGAAGAAAGGAGAACAGCAGGATACGGACTATGGATTTCAGACTTTGACTCCCTTGGGGAGCTGATGGGCACGATCCCCTGGGAGGCTAATATGAGGGGGAAAGGAATCCAAGGGAGCTGG
>NW_027131225.1:0-2198 GCF_026122565.2 Emydura macquarii macquarii | reverse complement strand
AATTCGTTGGGTTCGTAGCACTTCTCCCGACAGGCACAGAATGTTTGCAGAGAAACTGGCAGTGCAGGAGGCCTCTCTCACTGGAGATTGCTAAGTGGGGAGACTCAAAGTGTTTGTCATGAGGTAACAAAGCAAGGTCAGCAATTTACCGCTGCATGGGGTTGTCTGTGTCCAATTAACTCGCAGTAAAACTAAAGTGACTCGTCTCCACTATGTTTATGACTGAAAACTCCTAAGTGATGCTCTACTGAGAGGCACCACCAGGGGCAGGTACCCCAGACATGGAATTTTTCTGCTTCCCTCTCCAGCACACTGAGCATTGCAGGAAGCTCGCCCACCTGTGACTTTCCTTAGCATTTCCAGCACCCAGGAGACTGTGACTCTGCTGCAGCTGGGCACCGGCAGCTCCTGGTTCCTGGATCTCACGTGGCTGCTCCAAGAAAAGGACACAGTCCCTGCCATCACTGAGCTGCTCAGCACAGACTTTGCAGCAAAGCCGCTCCAGAGGGAGGGATGGGGACATGCCTGGCCCAGGCGCTCGGCACATGCTAGGAAGAGGAGAGCTGGGAAGAGGCAATGATCTGCATCACAGTAACCCCACGGCCTCCCCATCTTCCCTCTGCGAGCAGCAGGAGCTTTACCCTGCCAGACATCACCTCCCTGCAGCGCCAGGGCCCCTCACAAGGGACTGGGGGCGGGGAGGCGAGTTCATTTTAATCCAATACATGAGGCAGAGCGGGGTCACTGGCAGGGGTTTGGCGCCCCGGGTGAATATGCCCCTGTGCTGGGGATGGCGCAGGTAGAGGGATGAGGGGCTGCTTTATTCCCCCGCACCCGCCTGTTCCCAGCCTGCCCCTCCGCTGCCCGCAGCCCTTTGCCGAGCGAGTCGCCCTCGTTCTGCCCTTTCGCCGAGTGCGAGCAGGGCAAGTTACACAGCTTTGCCGCTTACCCATCATGCACTTCACACGCCCACATCCCAGCTGCAATTGGCCCAGAGGGATCCGCTGCACTTGTGCCAGGTTCGTTTGGCCATGAATGTTTTGACAGGCTAATGCTGCCGCCCCCAGCCTGTGCCATGCAGCCAGCGTGGCCCTGCCCTGGTGCTCAAGTGTCACCAGCCAGGCCCCTGAAATCATGGGACTGCTCTCAAAATCCTGAGATTTGGAAAACAGCTAAATCCCAGCTAGTCTGCGGGACTTGGTGTTTGCCATCTGCATTTGCCTGCATTTCTGAAGGGCCTGTCGCCTGGAATCCAGCTACCGATGAAACCTGTCTCCTTAAAGGCCCTTCACATCGATCACTGAACATCAGCTTGCTCCTAAGCTGGCATGAGAGAAACTCCCCCCGAGCTGTGGCCTCAGAAACACCAGCAGATGCTGCTCAAATGCCCAGTGACAGTTTGGGATGAGTGGCCGGATCCTGCACCCCTGAAATCGATGGAAGCTTTGACTTTAACTCCAGTGGGTGCAGGACCTAGTCTTACTCCTGCAGACCTTGCACACTCAGAACATCCACCATGTTCTGTGGAAATATAGACAGCACCAGGACTGCAGGATGGGACCCTGGAATACACTCAGCCTTTGATCCCAGAGCTTGTGTCCTCCCAGCCACCTTCATCCACCCCGGGGGGCCAGGCATCGCTCTGGTGTAACGTGAGAGTGGGTCTATCACTGCTCTCCCCAGTGCAAACTGTGTGTTCAACACACTTCTCACTGGTGTAACAGGGCCATTGTACTGCACAGCTCTCCTCAGATTGCAGCCGCCCTGTCAATGCAGAGTTCATTCAGAACTCTCGTCTCACTGGGCTGCATTGTTTGCAGGGCGACATTTAGGCAGGGCAGGGTTTGGCATTTGCCCTATTTTGGTTTTCGTAACAACAGGTGGGAGTGACCCTGCTTGCTCCGCTCAATGCAATCTTCCCCCTCCCCTCACTGGCCTAGTCTGTGCTCAGCCAATCAGAAGGTAGCGTGTGGCAGAGCCAATAGCAGGGCTGGGAGCCTCTGCAGCACTTTTCAAACTTGAACCAGGCTCAGCTGGGGAAGCTCTGGGCAGGATCTGGGCTTAGTCTGAAGATGCTGCAGATTTCCCCAGGATCTGCCCCTCACCCTCATATGCCATTGCTGACCTGATCAAAAGGCAGGAGCCAGCCCCTTGTGACACCAATAGACCCAGCGCTGCTCACACAGGGGAGGGGGCTG
>NW_027131224.1:0-21918 GCF_026122565.2 Emydura macquarii macquarii | reverse complement strand
TATGAGCCAATGACTAATGCTTCTGGCCTTGACCCCTGAGACTGAACTTGGATCACATTCCCTCCAAACCAGGCCCCCGGCCATGACCCGCACCCCATAGCCGGGGTCCTGACAAAGCCCTTTGTTCACAGTCTGATGCAGCACTGGTAAGGATGGCCCGCCATGGGGTGAGGAGAGGGGATGGTGATTCTATTGCGTGAAGCTCAAGAATGTTGTCCTCTGTTAACAATGGCACCGAGTACTGGCTCCTTCCCATCGGCTGTATTGTTTTCAGCTGATTTCTCACACCTGAGGGTTACAAGTCACAGAGAACATGGCTGCTGCTGGTGCCCCGAAGCCACCTGGGTCCATACGCTGCTAGGCAGCTTGCTGCAGTGGTGCCAGTTGAACTCATTGCAGAGCGCCGTGGGAAAGTGTCCGACTGTGGAGGAAGAAATAAGGCTGCCATCCCTCGGAACCGCTAGGAGAGGATAGCAGGGTATCTCCATGAAAGTTCATCGAAATGTGTCAGGAGGACACAAGGAACATATCTATGTACAAAAACAAACTGTTCCACATCCCCCTGCACCCTGCTGCCTAACTCAACAGGGGAATGAAAAGCACATGACAACCCTACCTCTGTTTGCTGTGCCTCTACCACTTCTCCTATGAATAAAACTGTGTCTTGTTAGCCTGAGGCTGGGCTGGGCACCCACTGTTACCTGCATCCCCTTTCCCTTCATCAGGCTCATCCGTGCTTGCCTGGCAGGACTGGCTAGGCAGTGGTGGAGTCTCCACACATTGTTCACGGCAGAGGTCTTTGCCTCTGGCTCCTCCAAGGTATTCACAGTGGTCTGCAGGTGCTGGTGGGATTTCTTGCCAAGTGTGGCATGCAGCTTGTGAAATCGGCAGGTGCACAGGACACCATCAGCTCTAGTGTTGGCCTCCCTGGCCTTGTGGTATCGGTGATGAAGGTCCTTTGCTTTTGTGCGGCACTGCTGCTGACGTGTGTTGTATCCCTTGGCCTGCATCTCCCATGCAAATTGCACATAGACATCCACATTTCTACGGCTGGTCTGTAGCTGTGTTTGTACATGGGTCCAGGAGATCCAAGTCTGCGACAGGTGGGAGCGTGTCTAGTACAGGAAGCTGGCATGGTTGGGTGGGCAGTGGCACAAAAGAAGGGCGAGCTGCTAGGCGTGCTTGCCAAGGTGGGAAATCAGGAAGAGGGATATCAAAAGTACACAGGGATCTTTAAAGGGGAGGGTGGCTTCCTGTCTCAGTGATTCCTGGGCAGTGGAGTTTCAAATTGTGACCAGACGGGGGCACAGTGAATGGGGCATTGTGGGACAGGTGCTGGAAGACTGTTTGGGTCAACACAGGCTGTGCAGTGTCTATGTTCACATTGTGTTGACCTCACTAGGTTGCCCATGGCTCCACACTGTTCAGGGAGGTGGTTTCACTGTGTTGCCTTGATGGGGTGCTTATGTTAGCCATGGACAAATATGAATGAAGACACATGCACAAATAGGTTGATGCAAGGCTACTGACTTCGACCTAACTTTGTTGCGTAAACCAGGCCTTCATTAAGAACTCTGCAAAACCAGCAGAAGTATGGTGTGCAAGAAATTATGCTCCTTGTAAGCCAGGCTATCGTCCCAGCACAGAACCAAGGTGGTCTGGAAGTTGTAGGCTTGGAAACAATGCATCCTGGGAAAGGAGGTGGGTATATAAAAGTGCTCCCTTTTGTCATTAAAAGACACGTAAGGGTAGAGGTAAGGAGCAACAGAAATAGCTCATGAGTGTCTGCACTGATGGAGCAGAGACTGACTGATAACACAGCACCTATGATTCTAATTGGAGACTATGGGTGTAACTGTAAGACAAATATTGACTCATCTATATGCTTGCACTCCTGTTACCTGGCAATAATTCCAGTTCTCTGTTTCAATGTCAGCCAATCACATACACACAGGTGCTGTTCAGAGCATCAGGAATAACTATTAAATGACACTTGTGCTCTTTTTCTGATTGTAAAAGTTCCCTGATCTCACTACCTCTTGGGCAAAGATGCCAATTTTCTGCCGTTACCAAAAAATGAGTAAAAATGAAATTGAAAAAAAAAAGAAAAGCGTCACGGTTGGATGCTTTTACCTCCCCCTGATGTTTTCTTTACCCTCAAAGCTTTTAAACATGATCATTTTTTTATTTAAACAAAAAGAAGGGCCTGTAGAGGGATATAGAAATCTCTTCTGCCAACCAGCTTCCTTAGTTTCTCCTTTCAATGCTTCCAAGCAAGACTGCTGCTCTGTTACAAACCCCCATGACTCCAGCTACTGCCAAAGGATTCACAGCATGAAAAGGGCTTTGAATTTGTTCTCTTTTTTTTTTAAATGTAAAGGCAACTGTTTTTTTTTAATCTGCTAGTTTCCCCCTTTAACCATATGCAGCCCTGCCTTCCCTAATGGCTCATGCCCTGACATCACGACCTGCTGAGCTGGATTAATTGTCGCTGGTGGAACGAGCGGCCAGTCGTGCGAAAAAGCTTTTGTGGAGAGTGGAATGTGACCAGCTAGTTATTGGGGTGGAGGGGGGAAGGGAGGATGCTGCATCAACCATAGCCAGGGAGTGAGAGGCTGCAAACAAAGGCAACATGGTGTGCTGGCGTTTTCCTTCTCTTCCCTGGGAGCTCCTTTGGTTAGTAGATATGGCATTTCAAGTTCCTGCATCATAAGAGCTAAATTCCTGTTTACAGTCTGTGCTGTCTTCCTTCCTGCTTGTTATGTGCACGGCCTATCCCCAGAGACGTGAGATTAAAACTATAAAATACCCTTGCTGGAAGGCTGCTACGTAACATGGCTTTATTTCTTAAAATCAAGAACTGTAACATAAGGACAGGGGATAAAAAGAGAGAGAGACGGCCAGACAAAGCAGGCTTAAAACAGAGGGTCACAGCTCCAACCAACTTACTCTAGGCTGTTTGTCTCTCTGCACTGATTGGCCCAGACCACATACTTCCCTAAAGTGCTGCTTAGCTTGCAAGCAGGACCAGGAAACCCCCCTGCCACGTGAAGTGACAGACTACGATTTTAACCCGGTTTTCAATACACCACACTGGTCACTGAACACAAATGCCACTTGGCTTCAGAGCCGTGGTGATGAAGGAGAGGGGATAGCCTTCATTTTCTCTCTCCAGACACTCCTTTCCAATAGAAAGATAGGGTCACTGGGGGTGTCCTTCAGGGCTTCATTTGTTCTGTTCCCAGCGGTGACGTTAAACATGTCAGCAATGCCCTATCCAGTGAGACACAAAGGGGCAGAAAGTATAACAGAGGAGGTCTGTCTGGGGAAGGGGGGAGGGTGTTGCATGGAGAAGTGCTAGGTCTGGGCAATCAAATATAAAGCCAACACTTCTCCAAAGTTTGTGGTGGTTTGGGTTTCTGGCTCACCCTGTTACAGCGAGAGAAATTAAACTCTACATTTCAGACCTGGATTTGACCATCTACAAACCCGAGGGGCAGAGGGTGGTGTTCAGACTATGTACCAGGAGTTTGTGTCAGATTGTAGAGAGCACGCCGCCTGCGGACAGCAGCCATGGCTGCGGTTCCTGGGTTCTCCTCCCTGCAGGGACTGATTGCTCCTGTGTCCCTACCCCAACAAGAGCAGGGAAGCGTGGAGAGGTGGTGAGGCTGAGCCGGCAGCCTCCTTAAAGCAAAGTATGAATTACCTAGAGCAAGAGTGTTTCAGAAAAAACATCATGAAGACAAGAAAACAGTGTACACAGATCTAGCTTTCCCCTATGGCTTAGAATCACAGAAGATTAGGGTTGGAAGGGACCCCAGGAGGTCATCTAATCCAACCCCTGCTCAAAGCAGGATCAACCATGGTTTACCATTCCCTGGACTTCTTTATACTCCCTTCACAGAGGCTCTCTTTCTCTCAGAGTGTGTCTACACTGCATCTGGGGAGCATGCTTCCCAGAATGGGCAGACAGACACATGCCAGCCCTGCTTGAGCTCTCGCACTAAACATAGTGGTATAGCCGGGGCAGCCTGCGTGGCAGCGGGGCTAGTCCCCTGAGTATAAGTCCTCCTGGACCCCTGGGTTATGTACTCGGGCAGCTAGCCTGAACCACTGCCCTGGCTACCCCGGCTACCCCGCTGCTTTTAGTGTGTGAGCTTGAGCAGTGTTAGCAGCATCTGTCTGCTCAACCTAAGAGGCAGTGTAGATGTATCCTATGTCTGTATGTCTTCCCTAGACAGCTGCTGACAAGTGACCATCTCTCCTCCCCTTGAGAAAGGATGTATAACTATTTAGTGTCCTTTGGTTATTCAGGTTTCTTGGTGTGGCAAAACAAGCCTAGCAACTTCTTGGAGCCAGGATCCTTGAACGAAACAGCTTGCCCCTTTGTCTTTCAAGTGCGTGCTGGGATGTCCTTAGCAAGATCTGCTGTGCTGCTTTCCTGTTTGCTTTTCCCACAGCCTGCGGTAAATTAGAATTTCCTGTATGACTGTATTGCTATCCCACCACAGCTATGGAGTAGCTTACCTCCCTGACCAGGTCACTTTCAATATTCATCCCATTTTTACGCATAGGTATTAAAACATAGCAGCTTCTATTCCCTCACACTCCCCTTGTTGCTTCACACCCAATTCTGGGCCATAGCTAAAATGGACAATTCAGCGCTAACATACCGGGGATCTTCACTGTCACCATCCTTTCAGATGGGGCTGCCCAAGCACCCCTAGTGCCTACAAGGGAAAAACCAAGTGCCAGAGGAGAGATGTCTGGCTCCTGAACAAATACCGTTCTGTGAGATTCAGTATGGAAATTGCTATGTTCAGTGCTATGACAAATCTCTCCTCTCCATGAGAGGGATGCAGTAAATTTGCAAGGCAGTTTTGGAAGCCCTGAATAAATTACAGTTGCCTTTTTGAAGTAATAATCAGCTATTAAATATTCACACACACACACACACCACATAGGAAAAGCAGCTCATTCCATTAAGTAATGAATTACTATTTCTAATTACTTATAGTAGTTAATTACTTCTAATTATTACACCGAGTAATAAATTATTACTTCTAATTATGCTGTGGGTAAAGTCAGAGCAGTTAGAAATGCAATTTGCATAGTTGTTTACATCACAAACATGTTTAAGTAATTGTGTTTCCATAATTATATGGAATGGTTGGTGCTAAATAATGTAACTCATTTTGTAGCTTCAGCTGGATTTTGCTATTCAATTGCAGTTTGGGAGGTGGTGGCTGGTTTTCAGGAGGTGTCTATCTGAGGAATATCTCTTTTTATGTAAAGCTTACATGTACTGCGGTGTGTGAGTTTTCCTTAGCAGACTTTTTGGGGAACATGAACTGCATTATTAAACTTATAGTGTGGTTGACATTTCAATTCAGCCTGGGCAAATCTGAATTTGCTAGAAGCATTAGCCAAATCCTGCCACCATACTCAAGGTAAGTCACACTCCCTTCCCTTCACCCCTACAGCCAAGAAATACTGGGGGAGGGGATAACCTTCCATATAGACCTCACAGGCATTCCCTCATCCCAGGTCTCTCCCTCTCACCCCGCACTCATGGGCTGAGTGAGGAGACTCTGCTCTCAGACTGAAGTGGTTTCCTGCAGATCCACGTGAGCTGCCATATTTGTGCATTTACTCTGCTCCAATGGAGTAACACTGTCAGAGCTTCCACTGGTTGTGGCTGTGAGCAGAGGCTCTCTGGTGAGGGTTATATTAATTTCCTTGATCATCTCTGTGGGGTTTGTAGGGAGGTGGTGCGTGCATCTCCCACTTGAACCCCATCCTTTCCAATCCAGACCCCCAAAGCCTGCCCTGGAGTTGATCTCCATCCCCACAGACACTCTTCTATAGTGATCTAAGAAAGGGGTGGAAGGACCATATAGCAGAGGCTGCCTGTCCATCTGGGACAGGCAAAATTTATGCACAGAGCGTCCCACAAAGCTCTGGAGGTGTGATCTGGACCCAGGTTGTGACTCAATCCTTACTTGCATATTGACCTCAATCAGAGCTTTGCTTGAGTCAGGTCTTCAGGATTTGGTACTCTTTTGTTTCTTACTTTCTCCTGCACCTCATGCCTCATCTGAATTTATAATAAGCCTCTCTAACATCAGCGTTGGTTGCTGTGGAAATAATTATGTCACGAGCAGAGATGTATAGTATGCCATCCAGTGAAGCATAAGAAGCAGATAAACTACAAAGAATCAGCAATCATATTTGTAATAGACACATCCATTCTTTTTAGTAAACAAAGAGGGGAAAGAAACACAGCAAATTTACGAAACATGATAAATGGTTGCTAAATATATTTTTTTCTAAATTTTCTATGAGGTACCTATTAAGATTAAAAATTAAGACGCTAAAAATTTCACTTCACCTCCTACAAGTGCATAATAGCTCTAAAAAAAACCGTTTGGACTAGTGGAAGAATACCCAGCAGTGTTGGGAAAAGCAAAACTCAACTAACACTAATATTTTGTCGTTGATGGTGGATTCTTCCCGAATCTTATAAAGTGAAATGTTTGTGGGGAAACTATGTACCAGTTTGTTGGGGTAAGAGGGAAGCTATAAAGAAGAAAGCAATGTCAGAAATGTGGATTACCTGTAAAATGGATTCCAGGACCTTCATGCCGCTTTAAAGTAATATAGTCTATGTTGTGTCTGCATTATGGGGATAACGCATCTTCCCCCTACAGTCGTGCTAAATAACTTAGGGGAAAATGGTCTTTGGAATCAAACCCTTTGTTTCATGGAATGCGCCTTAGCAGTCAAAATCTAGCAAAACGAAATACCGTGCTGGGTGTGCTTAGAGACTTTATGGTACTTTCTCATCTCTGAAAGGTCATGGTTCCATTCCCACTGATGTCATTAGGAGTTTTACCCTGGACTTTAATGATGGCTGGATGCTGATCCTGGAAATGAGCCCAGTGGAGTGCTTACTATCCCGAGTACTCCAGTTGGTAGTATTTCAGGACTGGGCCTGTGTCGTACAAACCCTTACTATTTAATATTTTAACAAAGTTATAAACCAGAAGCGGCAATTGTGATAAAACTGCCTCGCTAAATTACTGTTTTGTTCTTCCTTTTTAGATCTTGTAGCTCTTTTGTTCTAAACGAGGTGTTGGATCTGTTTCTGAGGATGTGGGGATACAGTGTGAAGTAGGCAGTAAGAAGATTATGACTAGTCTACTCCCAAGTGGGAATAGAGAGCTATAATTCTGCTAATTAGTATAACTAATTAGTTATATTCAGAAGTGAAAAATCAGAAGGCCTAGATCACTGCCTCCAACCATTAATAATGGGTTATTGAATAGCAGTACATGAGACAAGAGAGATGGCTTCTACCACCATTACCACCAATGATCAGACCGGAATGTGTTTCCAGTATCATAAAATAATTTGGCCCTGGAGTTTCAGAACACACCAATGTGAAAAAAGAAAGTATATGCCGTTACTTGAGTAATCAAGGTAAAATTCAACACAGCGGGCTCAATCATCAAACTGAGGCACTAGCAGTAAATCAAGGCACCCAGTTCCACAATGAGGATCAGATCTTCTGAAAATGGGCCCTGGTGGCTCCAGCGGAGAAATGATGACTTATTCCAGCTCAGAGTCTGTCCCTGAGTTTTCAAATTTGCACTTAGTCACAACCAGATTTTAAAAGGTATTTAGGTTCCTAAAGATTATCCAAAGTGCCTAGGCGCCTAACTCCTGTTAAGAATCTGGCATAAATAGCAATCTCTGGACCTGGACCTCTGCTATTATGCACTTCTGATTAAGTTTCACACTGGGTCCCATGTGTGTGGAAAAACTGGGGTCCTGTCCACAACTGCCAGTCATTCTCTTGTGAGGAAACAATTCCTTTATGCAGTACAATAAAACCGTCAAGCCTTGTGAAGAAGCAGAAATCTGTCATCTTTTCTGCTACTGAATTTCTCCTCTTTGGATGTGCTCTCCCATGTACTGTCCGAGGAGATGAGACTTTGTTTCTTACTTTGTGGCTTTTCATAATCCTGAAAAAATGAGGACACCTCAGTACAAAGAGACCCTCTGAGTCCTTGACAAGACTCATCATGATCCCTTGACCTAATTAAGACGCTGGCCAGATCCTCAGACTTGGTCTTGTAAATATATGCTGCTTCATTGACTTCAATGGGGTAATGCTGACTGACACTAGCTGAGGATCTGGCCTATTGTATTTACTGGCTCCAAAAAGGTTCCATTTCAGACAGTGGAGGGGAAAATCTCCAGGGGGCATCTGTTTAGTTACCTTAATGACATCTATAAGATTACCAGTACCTTTCCTTCAGGTACATTCAAGGTTACCTGGGCTCTGTGTTTTTACCTAGAAGTTTAAAAAAGCGAGCATGAAACTTCACTGGGAGTTGCTTACACCTCAGATGGCTTTGACACTTAATCAGTATTTGGAGTCAAGTAGTGGTCTGAGATCTAAACAATTCTCTTTGGTATGGAATCATTTTACCATGGGGCTCCCCAAATTGAGTGAAAAGCTTGTTAACTTAACTTTAAAATGCTACTGTGATCAATTTCACAGGCAATTCCAGTTTGGGTGGGAGTCAGGAGTCTTCTAATGGTGCACAGATGGACCTGAGCATGCTGTAATTGACACTGACAGGAAGTTATGGCTTATATATACCCAGTATCCATGTGACCCATTAACAGTGCAAACAGAATTATGTTCTTTCTCTTGGTATGTGGCTTTTAGAAGAGTTTTGAAAAGCTATAAAGCTATCTTTCACTTTTAGATGTGATATGATTCGAAAGTACCTTGATAAACTTCATACTTCAATTCCTCATCTGTAAAATGGGGATAATACTTCCCTGCTTCACATGAGCATTGTGTGGTTAAGGCACTCAGATACTTTGGTGGGGACTGTTAAAGTATCTGTGTGGTAGGCCAGCAATGGATAATTACATCATGACAATATTTTTGACTATGCCTAAAAAAACTGGGGTTTAATTCTGATCTCACTTACATTGTTCATCTGATGTCAGGAGTAGCAATGTTTTGAGTGACAGTTAAAAACAAAAATCCATCACAAATACATATAAACAAAAAACAGTGCAATTTTGGTTAGTTTACAACCATTCACTCACAGTAATCCAAACTCCAAGTGATGCAAGCACTGGATGAGATTCTGATCTCTGTAAGGGGCTGGTACAAATCAGGAGTAATTGGTGTAAATCAGGAGTAACTGCACTTACATCAATGAAATTTCATTGATGCAAAGCCTGTATGAGATCAGAATCGGGCACATTGATTTAAATTATAATTTGCAGAGAACAAAGTCTCTTACACGGGTCTCATAGCTCAAAAATGTTTACACTTAAAATAATTCTCTAGGAATGGCGAATTGGCTGGTGTTGCTAGAAGCCTCTGATGTAGGGTCTATCCAAATTTATCTCTCTAACATTCTGGTCCTTCCTGTACAATTGTCTAAAAGTACATTATTGCAGCACATAATTCCCAGCATTGTGGAATCCTGTGATAGAAGCCATATGTGCAATTATACCTACATATAAGAAGGCTGAGTTAAAAATGCCAGCCAGACATTTAATGTTATTTCCTTAATCTTGAGCAGCTGTTATCAGAGATAGAGGGCTACAGAACCAACATGGCAAGCTTCATATACAGAGTCCCAGCACCCATGTGCCAGAAGAGAATATGCTTGTCACTCCAGAACGATCAATTCCTTGCCTCTAGAACCATTCTGAGCACCACACTGAGAGCTGCTGGGTATCCCACAGGTTCTCAGTACGTAGCATCTGGAGGTCCAAATGGCATTAGTGAGCAAATAAGGAACTGCTGGGTTGTGCTATATTGGTACACTGTGGCTTCAAGGCTTGAGTGCCTTCAACCACCTGAGAAATTGGATTATGGGAGGATGCACACCCCAGAGTGCCTGACAGCATTCAAACAATAAACCTGTATTGTAAAGAGCTGAAAAACAAGAAGCAGAGACTTTTAAAATGTCTTAAACCTCTGTGTTTGAGTTCTTGGGCTGACGGTGGTAATTCTTGTGATAGATCTCCCATAATTGTACAGCTTGAATATCCATTAGCCAACCTGCTTGCTGGAATTCACACTGCCTGTTTATTACAATAATATGCTAATGTAGCATCTTTCATCTGAGGATCTCCACATTCCTTGAAAAGACACACACAGACCATTGTTCCCATTTTACTAACCAGAAAATGCAAACATGGAGAGGTCGAGGCCCACATTCAACAAAACACTTAAGCATATGCTGAACTTCTAGCTCAGTGGCAGTCCGCTGACTGCAAGGGGACTACTCTGATGTTTAAAGTCAATGAAGTGTTTAAAGTCAATGCTCAAGTGCTTTGCTGAAATGCGGCCTAAGTGATCATACAGCAAGTCAGTGACCAAACCCAGGTATCCTGACAGTGAAGCCTCTCTAATTATTATACCACTAATAGAGATACAATGCAACTTTGACTTTATGAACACCAGTCTGACAAATGACCAGTTGTACAAATCAATTTCCTACCCCGGGGGGAGGGAGGGAGAAACCACATAACAAAAGTGATGTTGATGGAGAACAAGTCAATATGCTGTCACATTCTGATGCCTTCAGTGCATTGGAAATCGCTTTGGGGTGATTTGAAGGACAAGAAGAAAGCCATGCAGGCCTTCATATCACAGCTTGTGCACCGTATCTACTGTCATTCTGAGACTTTTGATTTGATGACCTTCTCAATCCCCCTTTCGTTTGTAAAATTGGCATTCTGCCGTAAGTGGCATTTTTATTTGAAAATAATGAGTATTGCAGTAACTGCGTTCTGTCCAGGGACAGCTCCTAAATGAATCTTGCGCTTCTCTTCCTTCAAAAGAATCAGGGAATAAACATCTTAATCAGCAAGAAGAAGATATGCACTGACAGGTCAGGGGTGTATTGTTAGCTATGTCTACACAGCAAAAAAAAAGAAAAAAGAAAAAAGTGTGATCTTAACTCAGGTTAGCTAACCCACGCTGAAACAGCAGTGAAGACACAGCAATTTAGAGATTTTAACTTGGATTAGCAGCTCAAATTCAACCCCAGGCTCCCATAGAGGCGTTAACTTGAGCGGCTAACCTGGGTTAAAAGAAGAGTTGCTGTGTCTTCACTGCTATTTTAGCACATTAGCAAACCTGAGATAAGAACAGACTTTTTTTTGTAGTGGAGACATACCTGTGGAGACATGGGGCCAAAGGCAGATCACCTGCAAAGCACACCCATAGCCTACTAATGCGCATCCTGTCTTATTGTCACTGCATGGCTCACTCAGAGTGGTCTGTTTTGAAGAGTTTATGCAATTAGCTCTTGACTGATTCCCTCATCCCCATTTTAGGCTAGCCCTCTCCTGCAACCGGAGGTGTAATGTGCAGCTTGTGTGGACATATCTGTGCTAGCTTTAAAAATAACAGCAAGGAGGCACAGTCCCTCCTCCTCTCCCCCCCCCCGGGCACATACTTGCATTGCTACCCTTCGTGGAAGCCTGCACGGCCATGTCCTTACTGCTGTTTTTCATGCGCTGGTTAGATTAAAGCTAGTGCAGGTACATCTACACGAGCTGAAATCCTCACCCCTGCCTGCAGTGGAGACATAGCCTTAATATAGCAATTCCACACTAGGAAGCAGAGAGTGAGTTGGGAAGAACAGTTAGGCTGCTGCTCCTGACACACAGCAGGGTGTGGGGGCGTGCGGGGGAAGGCATTTTTTAAATTTGTGCTTAGAAGGAATGAACGGTTCCCCTTTCTGAGTCAATCTGTAGAACAATAAGAGTTGCTGAGTGCAAGAAGGAAGATTTAAATATAGAATTAACAAGCTGCAGGGGAAATGCAGGAATAGCAGCTAGGAAGATGAACTCCAGCCTCCACCCTAAATTCAGAGGTGGAGTATGCGGTGGTCTATGTGCTGCAGTAGCA
Organism: Emydura macquarii macquarii; assembly: GCF_026122565.2. Lineage (NCBI taxonomy): Eukaryota > Metazoa > Chordata > Testudines > Chelidae > Emydura > Emydura macquarii. The sequence goes on along the minus strand of NW_027131224.1, from coordinate 9,956 downwards.
GTTGGAGCTGCTGTGCAGTAGTGTCCTAGTGTGTGTGGGCCACAGGAGCTGTGCAAATATGGCTCCCTCCCCAGCCCCCATCACTGTCCTCCATACAGCAGAGAGACACTTTCCACATAAGACAGGGTATAAACCATTCCTAGCATGGCTGCTCTGTCTGCAGCATAGCCTCCAAATACGGGATTTTAAGTGCTGTGGAGGGACTTCGACTGGGCTTATGCAGCCCTAACTGGGGAAATATATCTCCTGAGAGATACAAAGCCTATGTTACGAAAGGAGAAATCAGGGTAATGGCTCTCACTGAGGGGAAGAAACAGGGAGGATCTTCGTTAGACACTTGAGGACATCAGACCCAAACACTGGAGACAAAGCTGCCATCTCCATGGGATTGTGAGGGAGCTGTCAAAGCCCAGATTGCTACTGCCATTTCTGCTGACCTGCAGATAGCCATTTGCTGTGTTATTCGAGTGGCTTTGGCTTTTTTTTCTTAAATGGCTATTTGCCAAAGGGAATAAAATAATATTACTATTTAAGAGAAGAATCACTGACAGATGACTGGAGCAGTGTGCAGCGTGTGCTGTCATAGTCCTTGGCTCTTGGCATCACTTGATAATTTCTTTTTAGGAGCACTTTGGGATTGGGGGTGAGAGCTCGCGAGAAAAAAACTGGACAAAGGCACCTTATACTGCTCTGGATCCTTTCATTCTTCCTACCTAGACTCGCTCATCTCTGTTATATGTTGTTTCGGGTGGGTTTACTTGAACCCTTACCATCTTCTGCGTATTACGGGCTGTCTTACCTCATAGAAAGATACTATCTGATCACAAGGAAGAAGAAAGAAAGAAAAAAAGAAAGTAAACTGAGACAAAAAAGCCACGTGCGGTAAAGACATCCATGGACGAGTCAGAAAATCTGGAACCAAGTCAGCATATTTGGTATATAGGCTGTGAGAGATCAGAAGTGTGATAATGACCTTGTAAGCATCTAAAGAGTCCAAGCTATCAGGCACTGTCACAAAGTGCTTGGTTCCTTTCAAAGTGATTGTTCTTGAGATTCAGTTACAAAGGCTGAAGTGCTTTTGTCAAGCTTTCTAGGTGACTACGATCTAGCAAATCATAATCATCAGTTGGCATGTTGTGCCTCTGTAATGAAGGATACTCCATAATAGGTGCATTGCTGTGAATATGCAGTTTCATACACTACCACTGCAATATTAACCTAGCAAAAAAAATAAAAATAAAATAAAAATAGCAAAATGGAAGTCAGTCTTGCCCACAGAGAGCATTAGGTTCCAAACCCTATTTTAAAAACACAACCAAATGTTCCCGGCCTCAGTTACCAACAACAGTTTAGATGAAAACTGAAATCCGTATTCAAACATAACTAACTTTTCACTCTTGGTGCATTTTCTTTATTTTTTACCTCTTGTCCTGCTTGGGCAATAAAACAAGACTGGTCAAATGAAGGTCTTGTGACTAAGGCACTGAACTGACACGCAGGAACCCGGGTTCAATCCCTGGCTCTGTGATAAAATTCCTTTGATTTTGCTCCTATCATTTAATCTCGCTGTGATTCAGTTCCTCATCTGTAAAATGGAGATAATAATACTCCCATTGGCCATCTCTTCTATTTAAATTGAAAGCTTTTTGGGAAAGAGATTGTGTTTTAATGTGTTTGTACAATACTTAAGACAGTGGGGCCCTGATATTGGTTGGGGGAATGAGGCACTATTGCAATATAAATAAATATCAGCATAGTGTTCTATCAATCCAGAAAGAGGAAAATGTGCCCATTCTTTGTAAGATCTCTTTATTCCTGCCCTGCCCCTCAGCGAAAGAATGGCCATTTGATAGGTGATGGCCCACCAGCTTTGATGACACCTGGCTAGAGACATCAACTTTTCCTTTGTCTTTGAGAAGCAGGTTTACCCACGCCCCAGACTTGTCTGGTAAACACACTCCAATCATTATTTTAGCTTATGTTCATAACTTTACATATAATGTTGCTTCATACATTTCATCATGATATTATTGACCAGCAAGTTGTTAGTTTTCAAATGATACCTTACAATAGTAACTTACATTTACATTGGGTCTTTCGATTACCCATGAATAGACACAATCGTAAGTTGTGTCTGAAAATAAACATCATTCTATTTCCTTAGTCTTTCTTGAATAGTTCCAACAGTGTCTGCCCTTTTACCTTATCCCAAAAGATGTATTTTTGTGTGAGAAGGGAACAATATGCATGTAAGTACTTCTGCTCTCATGTCTGTAGATGATATTTTCAGGGTTGCCAAGTTTTTTGCCTCTAACCTGAGTTATTGGGCTCTGATCAATTTGTCTCTATCAATGCATATTGCCTGACATGATTTGTTTCTTGGGGAGCTGCTTAAAGCAACGCTTGTGATGCAATCGTGAGCTATGGAACTGCTGTTGGTGGTGGTTATTATTATTTATTTGTATTACCATAGCATCTAGGAGCACCAATCGTGGACCGGGACCCCACTGTGCTAAGTGTTGTACAAACACAAAACAAAAAGATGGTCCCCGACCTAAGGAGCTAATCTATGACAAGAAGCAATAGATTATATTTGCACTGTGAGAGTGTTCCCAAAGCACTGAGTAATCTCCAGAAGTTCAGCACCTGACTCGGTATAAACCTAGGATGCATCATCTAGGACTAGACACTTCCTAAATCAGGGTGGATTCAAACTGATTTTTTTTTAATTTTTTTTAAAAAAAATCTGACTTTTTAAATTTTGTTATTTAAATTACAGTAAGATTTTCTTTTTTTAAAATAAGCCTGCTTGAAATGAAATCTGAATTTAATACAAAATATGTTAAGGCCTAAACTTAATATAATCTTTTAAAACATTTTAAATAAAAAATAAATATGCAGAATCCATGAGCTGCTATCAAAAGCTTTGAGTTAAAGGCTGCTTTTCTATATAAAGAAAGACACATGGAAAAACCATCTAACTTTTAATGTCAAGCTTTATAAATATGGCACAATAGGTCATGCATTGTATTAAGGGCTTGATCATGTGGGGGACCAATGGGCTGTGGTAGTGGGTGCAAGAGACTAGCAACACAGGAGTTGAGACCCAGCCTCTGATTCCAGGAGACACCATCATGTATCTCATCAGGATTATCCACTGAGCTCATCTGGGTGGTCTCACACTTATATTTTAGCGCTTCTCCATACCTGAGCTCTGATTGGCTCTGTTATCAAATTATGAATATTTATGAATCCACCGACCATGGAAACTTGCTCTCCAGCTCATGGAAAAACACTGATCTGCCAAGTAACCACCAACCCTTGCTTCTGGATGGTTCTGGGAACTTCAAGTGAAAGGCCTTGTCAGAAATACAGTCAGAGATACAAACAAACGGAAATCCATTAATTTCTCAACTGCCTCCTCTCTGTCTCTACACAAATAAAATACTGCAATGCATAGGGCAGGTGGGTTACATGAGCAGAAGTCTTGAACTGTGTGTTCTTTTGTTTTCGTCAGCACATGGATGGGTGAGGTGGAGGAGTTATGGAACAAGGGAGAAGGAGCAGAGTGTGTAACCAAAAGGAAGCAACACTGGTGTCAAAGCAGGACACTATAGGAAGAAGGGACAATGTTCTTCAGAGTGCAGTCTTTAGGGTTGACTACAACATCTGAGAACTGGAAGGAAAAAAAACCCTGCTATGGCTAGTTCCAGAGGGGTAGCCACGTTAGTCTGTATACAGCAAAGACAATGAGAGTTCTGTGGCACTTTAAAGACTAACACATTTAATATTTGGAGACATAAGCTTTCGAGAGACTTAGCTCTCTTCTTCAGATGCAGTAATACAGAAAATAGGTAACACAGAGGTATCATATAGGAATCCAGGTGCATTGAGAACAATGGGGGAGGTGGAGTCCGGTGCTTAAGACCTAATGACGACCATTGAGTAGGAGATGAAAATGGGTGGGCAAAGTAATTTACCTTCGGTAGTGAGACAGCCATTCCAAGTCTCTGTTTAAACCCAGTTTGAATGTGTCAAGTATGCAGATCATTTCTAATTCAGCAGTTTCTCTCTGAAGTCTGTTTTTGGAGTTTTTTTGGAAAAGTACAGCAACTTTCAGGTCAGAGACAGAATGCCCTGGGGAATTAAAGTGTTCTCCCACTGGTTTATGGATGTTATTATTTTTTATGTCTGATTTGCGTCCATTTATCCTTGTGCGTAGTGATAATCCAGTTTGGCCAATGTACATAGCAGAGGGGCATTGCTGGCACATGATGGCATATAAACAGAGACTTGGAATGCCTGTCTTACTACCGAAGGTAAATTACTTAAGACCTAATGCACCTGAATTCTCAATGCACCTGAATTCTCAATGCACCTGATTACTCATTGTAATTATTATCATATAGGAATTCAGGTGCATTGAGAATTACTCCTAGGTGAAGATTTCCTGTTTAAAAGTAAAGTTCTATTAGGGATTTATGAATTTTAACATTTAAATGTTTTTTCAAGTTGTTTGGTATGTCACTAGAGATAAGGTTTAAATAGATTTATATAATCCTTATGATTTATTATTTTCCCTATTAAAATGTGCTTAGAATAAATTATATAATTTAATCAGTGGTGCATACAGTTGCAGTAGGAAGAATCTTTCATTTACAATCTAATTTTTTAAAGGAGGCACTGAGTAATACTCAGTGAGTCAGAGGGACTTTTGATTTGATTTCATTTGATTTCAGGGTTCAGCTTAGACATAAGGGGCTATGAATATTCTTCATCTGCAGTTCTACAACTTCAGAGTCATCTGCTGGTACCACCAGCAGTACTGCCACTCAACATACATCAGACAGTAAATTACCTGTATGAAAAAATATTTTCTTCATCATCCAGTAAAATCATGTATGAGTTCATAATCAGTACCATCAAATGCCAGCAAGACTCCATAGATGAAAAGATAATTTAGGCATCAAATTCTCCCTTTTGTCTTGTTCAGAACAAACATTTCATTGACCTGGTTCAATCATTATGACCAGGTTACACTCCATGTGGTACAGCAAACATTGCTTGAAGGTTCCTGGATACAGTGTATGAGAAGGAAATTTAACAATGTGTGAAAACAAAAATGTATGGGAAATTCATTAATCGGAGTCTTGATGGCTGGAGCAATGATTCAGTAATGTGTGCTTGTGTTGTGCTTGTGTGACAACAGAAGATGTGGTTGTCTATCTTACAGAAACAACTGATACATCAGGAAATGCCTGTACAGAAGAATATTTAAAAGAAGTAGCAGTAATACCTATAACAAACGGTGAACAAAAATTCAAGTGTCAAGTGGGTAGCTTTGTCATAGAAAAGCAGCAAATGTGGCAAAGATGAAAAGAAATCTTGATGAAGATAATGAAGGGGACCTGAAACTTATACCATATTTGTGCAGCGCTCATTTGATGAATCTTTTAGCCAAAAGACAAAAGAATAACTCCAGGAATAAAAGAAAGTTGTTGAAATTGCCAAATACTTCTGTAACAATCACTTTGCTTCAGCAAGAGGATCCAGACTAATGCTTGCCCAGGATGTATGAGGGAATTCAGTGGTTGAGTGTTTTGAGCTATTTATTAAGAACTGACCTATTCTGATGACAATTCGTGAAAATTGTGACAAAATAGAGGGAACTATCACAGCCAAAGTACTCAACGTTGGACTAAAGAGAAATGTGGAAGCTATGCTGAATATACTTAAACCTATCTCCATAGCCTTTGACAGATTGCAGAAAGATTATCACTGTCTTGCTGATGCAGTTGAAATTAGGAAAGAACTTCAAAAGACATGGAAGAAAGAAATACCTAACAACAAAGTTCAATTGTAGGCTGAAAAGAAGTGGATGGATAAAGCACTTACTCCACTTCATTTTCTTGCCAATATTCTCAACCCCAAGTACCAGGATAGGTGCCTAACTGCTGAGGAAGAAGATGCTGCTGTGACCTGGTATTTAATAATCACCCATCAATCATTCCGACTATAATAAATTTCAGGACTGGAGGTGAACCACTCAAGCAGTATACGTTTGCTGATGTTTTAAAGAAAGTCACACCTCTGAACTGTTGGAAGTCAATAGCTAAGCAATCTTTTGACAGCAGTAGCCTTGTCTGCAGACACATGAAAAATATTTTCTTCCTTTGGACTAATTCATTCAAAGTTGAGAAATTGATTGGGAATTGAAAAACCAGAAAAACTTGTCTTTCAGTTCCAGTCAATGAGTAAAAGTTTGAAGGAAATCCTAACTAACTTTGTAGACTAATGTCTTATTTTCAAGTGATTTAGGTGAATAGGAATTTAAGCTCTGGTCACTTTCACTCAGGCATATTAGGAATTTTCCCAGGCTGACCTGGAATTCAGTGGTTTAATTCACTGACTACAGTTAATCCTTCTGTTCCTTTAATAAATCATTTAGTTGTAAATGTGAAATTTGTTTTGAGAAGAGAAGTTTATATACCCAAAATATTTAAGGTCATTCTGTTTAATGAAAAATTATATGCTGTTTTGTAGGTTTAATTAAATTCCAGTTACCATCCTAATGCAGCTTGACAGAAATCACGAGCAAAAAGTAAATTATCTAGTAAATAAGAAATATATCATTCACCATTTACCAACATACTGAAAATGTACAATTAATAAGAATCTGAAAATATTAAGATATATAATTGCTTAAATAAATTTGTATAGTTATAGTGTACACTTCTATGTAGCAAAAAGATGTAACAAATCTTGTGTAGCGGTTCTATTTAGTTGTAAATAAATGTTTTAATGATTATATGAACCTATGAGAATGCACCTTTCTTTAGAAAATAACTGAAGTACAAATGGAAAAGTTGATTAAAATCGATGATTTAAATTGAGGCTTTCCACTTGGTGATTCAAATCATGATTTAAATTGCTGATTTAAATAAAAATCAGTTGTTCCAAAGTCCTGGTTAGGACTGGAGTGGATGTTCCTAGGCACTACTTTAGCAAGTGTAGCTCAATGTATTCGTGTCTGAATGTCGGTTCCATCATAGCAGAATTTTCATAAGCTTCAGGATCCATCACTAACTTCAAACATTCAGCAGTGACCTTTGAGTGTTGTGCTGCAATCCAACCATCCATCCATCCTTCTCCTTACTGGTTTCTCCGTATTACGATGACCCTACACCATTCCTTCCATGATAACTTTCTCAAAGTTATTTCCGAGGTTATTTCCATCTCTATGCCTAATGTGACCAAAGTACATAAGTTTGTCTCTGTTGAGTTCCACCATCCATGTCTGCTTCTCTCCAATAATATTTCTAACATAGGCATTCGTCTTTTTTTTCCATCCAGGAAATATGCAAGAGTGTTTGCCAGCACCACATTTCAGAAGCTCCAATTTTCTTCTTGACAGTAGCATTAACTTCCTACTAAAAAATTAGGGGTTTCATCAATCACACCTTCATTCATTGGGAGATGCCATAATTTTTCCACACTTTCTTAAGGGAGGCCAGAGCTGAGTGAGTCATCCCTAGTCTTCTTTCAATTTTTTTGGAATAGCCACATTGATTCGACATATATTATCCCAGATAATTAAATTAATCTACTACCTCTACAGTTTGTCTGATAATCGTGATGTCTGCTTGCATCCTTTTTTTGCTAGTTGTGTCAACATACATTCATTTTGTTTTCATTGCATTCAGGAATAGTCCATATTCCTCACTAACTGTTTTTACAAACTCCATTCCCTACAGCCTTCTGAAGAAACAGGATCCCGGCTGCCTGTTGCTCTCCACCCTTTTCAACCGGTGCAAGTGGTTCTGCTGGACTCCCAGCTCCTGGAAGAAGGCCATGACAGTGCTGGTGTACAAGAAAGGCGAGTGGGATGATCCAAGCAGCTGAAGACCTATCTCCTTCTGCTCCACAATGTATAAGCTGTATGCCAGCTGCCTGGTGACCAGGATCATGCAGTGGTCAGTGAATGGGGGAGCCATCAGCTCTGTCCAGAAAGGCTTCATGTCCTGCAAAGGCTGCTACGAGTACAACTTCATCCTCCAAACCACCATCCAAATGGTCAGGAGGGCATGGAGGCAGTGCGCAGTAGCATAGCTCGACCTGGCTAATGCCTTTGGATCCATGCCCCACCAACACATCTTCACTACTCTGCAGGAGTTCGGGATGCCTGAAAACTTCCTTCATCTGCTCTGAGAACTGTACAAAGGATGCACCACCACAATCCGTTCGGTCAAAGGAGAGACTGCTGAGATCCCCATCCGGAGAGGAGTGAAGCAGGGCTGTCCCCTCAGTCCCATCATCTTCAACCTCACCATGAAGCCGCTCATCCGAGCAATCTCTGACAGGAGGTGGGTTCGAACTCCACAGAGAGCGGGTGAGCATCCTGCCCTGCATGGATGGCCTGGTCCCGGTTGTGGATGACTCCAGGCATGTTCGACGCCACCAGCCAAACTGCCGACTGGATGGGACTCCATTTTAATGCCAAGAAGTGTGCATCCCTCCATATCAATGGCAGGAAAAGGGACTAAGTCTAGGCAACACCCTTCCAGATCCCGGGCAAGCCTATAACCTCCCTGGAAGAGGGACAGGTGTACCAACACCTTGGCATGCTGACAGGTTTCCACGTCCAGCAGACGCCCGAGGACACCATCAAGGAGATCCTTCAGGACGCCACCAAGATTGACACCTCCCTGCTGGCCCCATGGCAAAAGATCAGTCATAGAATCATAGAATATTAGAGTTGGAAGGGACCTTAGTAGGTCATCTAGTCCAACTCCCTGCTCAAAGCAGGACTAACTTCAGCTAAATCATCCCAGCCAGGGCTTTGTCAAGCTGCTTAAAAACCTCTAAAGATGGAGACTCCACAACTTCCCAGGTAACCCATTCCAGTGCTTCACCACCCTCCTAGTGAAAAACTTTCCTAATATCCAACCTAGACCTCCCCCACTGCAACTTGAGACCATTGCTCCATGTTCTGTCATCTACTACCATTGAGAACAGCCTAGTTCCATCATCCATGGAATCCCCTTTCAGGTAGTTAAAGGCTGCTATTAAATCCTCCCTCATTCTTCTCTTTTGCAGACTACACAAGCCTAGTTCCCTCAGCCTCTCCTCATAAGTCTTGTGCTCCAGCCCCCTAATCATTTTTGTTGCCCTCCACTGGACTCTCTCCAACTTGTCCACATCCTTTTTGTAGTGGGGGGCCCAAAACTGGACACAGTACTCCAAATGCGGCCTCACCAATGCCGAATAGAGGGGAATAATCACTTCCCTCGATCTGCAGGCAATGCTCCTACTAATGCAGCCCAATATGCTATTAGCCTTCTTGGTAACCAGGTCACACTGCTGACTCATATCCAGCTTCTCATCCACTGTTACCCCCAGGTCCTTTTCTGCAGAACTGCTGCCTAGCCCATGGGTCCCAGTCTGTAGCTGTGCATGGGATTCTTCCGTCCTAAGTGGAGGATTCTGCACTTGTCCTTGTTGAACCTCATCAGATTTCTTTTGGCCCAATCCTCCACTCTGTCAATCTGTATCCTATCCCTATCTTCCAGGGCATCCACCACTCCCCCTAGCTTAGTGTCATCTGCAAACTTGCTGAGGATGCAATCTACCCCATCCTCCAGATCATTAATGAAGATGTTGAACAAAACTAGCCCGAGGACCAACCCCTGGGGCACTCCACTTGTTACCGGCTGCCAGCTCAACATGGAGCATTGATCACTACCCATTGAGCCCGATGCTTTAAACACCTTCCTGATCCCCCGCATCTCATTCGTCCTGAGGGGATCCACCATGGCGAAGGTGCCCCTCAACAGGGCGGACAAGAACATCAGGAAGCTGGTGAAGAAAAGTGCAAGGATTTTGCTATATGCTGGGGACACATCAGTTGGAAGTGACAGAGGAAGAGAAGGACCTGGGCGTATTGGTTGGTCACAGGA
>NW_027131223.1:0-22132 GCF_026122565.2 Emydura macquarii macquarii | reverse complement strand
CAGCACGGCTGCTGCTCAGCCTCCAGCCCAGCTCCACGGGTGGCCCCTCGGCCCCTCTGGTGCCAGCTGCCCTGGCTCAGGCCCGGCTCTGTCCTTAGCCCGGCCCTGCTCTTCCCAGGCAGTGCCAGCTCACACAGAGGACGGGACCCCAGCTAGTCCCAACTCCCTCATTGGCCTGCCTGCCCTGTAAATCGGGCTGACCTGGAGCGTTGGCCACTCCCCATTGGCAGTGGGGGCTGTCCGTCTCAGGCTCCTGATTTCCCCCTTGGCCCGCTCCCGGCCTTTGGTCCTGGGAGATGCCAGCCTCTTCTCTGCCCAGTGTTGGCGAGGGGCCGCAGCCCCCTCGAACATGGGTCAGGAACATCTGGGCCAGGCAGGAAGCACAGCTGATCTCCCAGGCTCTGACCCAGAAGGTGCCCAGCATCCTGGGCAGCGCAGAGCTGGACAGAGTGATGTCGGTCAGGGCCAGCATGGAGAGAAAGAGACGTGAGCTCGCGCAGGCCGGGTTCCACCTTGATGAGGAAGAGCCGGGCGGCGTTGCCCAGCAGCACGGTGATGTAGATGGAGCAGAAGGGGATGGAGATCCACTGGTGCTCATGCTCCAGCAGCGGCAGGCCAAGCAGAATAAGGGAGGAAGGGCAGAAAGCGCTGGCGTTGGAGGGAGCTGACATAGGGAGAGGTGGTGGGCATGTTCGGCCACAGGGAATCCCAGTCACCCTGCCAGGAAAAGGAAAGGGTTGAACACAGAGGCACATGAGGTACATTACAGGGCTGCCCATATCCAACATGGATCCTAAACCACCCCTGCAGGACACACTCTGCTGGGAGCCCTGGAAACACTACGTTTCAGGAGCCACAGAGCTGGGCACTGCAACCGACCTGCAGCCTGTCCAGCTTCTCCTCCAGCTGGAGTCTGTTTCTTTGCTGCAACCATACCCCTGCAACCAAAGAGTCCCCTTGTCTTTCCTTGTGCCTCTCTTCTGCCCCAGCTTCTTCTGTCTCTCTGATTCAACCAGTCTTGGTGTTTTTAAAGGGCCTGGGAAGGCTCTAATGTCTCTTTGACTGTCCTGTAAGTGACCTAGGAAGGAAGCCACCGCACCAGGTCACCAGCCAGCTCTTCATGGAGCTCAGACTGATATCCAGGACACCAGGAGAAAACTTTAGGTCCCTTTATGAGTAAGCAGGTGGAGCAGCCTGTCCCGGATCTGTTTGGTCCTCACCCCATAGATGATGGGATTTAGCATGGGGGGCACCAGGAGGTACATGTTGGCAGTGATGATGTGGAAATACAGGGGCACATTGTGGCCAAACCGGTGTGTGAGGAAGGAGAAAAGACATGGGATGTAAAAGGCTAAAATGACACAGAGGTGGGAGCTGCAGGTACCAAAAGTCTTGAGCCGGGCGTCCTTTGTGGGTAGACTGAAGATGGCCCTGATGATCTGAGTATAGGAGAAGGTGATAAAAGACACATCTGGTCCAATCACTAAGAATGTCATCAAGAGCCCATAGTAGCTGCTGCTCCGGATGTCGGCACAGGCCAGCTTCACCACGGCTAGGTGCTCACAGTACGTGTGGGCGATGATGTTGGTTCTGCAGTAAGGCCATCTCCTTGCCAGGAAGGGAAAGGGCAGTACAAGCAGGCCACCCCGCAGCAGCACAGCCAGGCCAATCTTGGCCACGACAGCGTGCCTCAGGATGGTGGAATGTCTCAGGGGATCACAGATGGCCACGTAGCGATCCAAAGCCAGGGCCACGAACATCCCAGACTCCATCACTGCAAAGCAGTGAATAAAGTACAGCTGGGTGAGGCAGGCACTGAAATTGATCTCCCTGGAATTGAACCAGAAGATGCTCAGCATTTTAGGCAGGGTGGCCGTAGACAGGACCAGGTCAGTGACAGCTAGCATGCAGAGGAAATAGTACATGGGCGCATGGAGGCTCTGCTCCATCCTCACGATCAGCAGGATGGTGAAGTTTCCCAAGACGGCTATGGCGTACATGGCGCAGAAGGGGATGGAGATCCAGACATGTGCTGCCTCCAGCCCAGGAATGCCCAGCAGGATGAAGAAGGAGGGGTTGGTGAAGTCGGTTGTGTTGGAGTCTGACATGGCGTAGGGGAGAAGGTGTCCAACTCTGAGGCAGAGCAGTGTCTCCTGCATGTACCGAGGCTTCCCCTGAACTCCTTTATGTGCCCAGGATCTAGGGTGATGGTCGCATGGCAAATACCTAGATGGAGAGACAGTGTTAAAATGAGACGCTACTTGCACAAAGGGTGGCTGTTCTCAGAGGGAAGCATGTAGCCTTTTATTTTTATTTTAATAGTGTTGTATTACAAGATGAGTGGATTCAGTTCTGGTGGCTACAGTGTCAAGTTCACAAAGTTACCTCTGCTTGTTTTAGATCCAGAGCTCACAGGAACACATGAAGGACAAGGCAAGGAACACAGACAGTCAAAGGAAGAAGGTCTAATAACTTTTATCAATTTTTTTAAAGTTACCAATGAAGTTAGGAATGTCACAGCATATAGAACTCCTAGATCTATCCACGCACCAGTTACAGGTACAGACATATTTACCTCCTCCTAATTACTGGTAGGGTCTGATGGGTTTTTCATGGATTGATAATTAGTGAAGGGATGTTTCCTGTTGGAGTTTTCCCATGGGAAGCTCAGTTTTTCCAATCTGGGCATCGTCTTTTATATACTACAATTTGTGACTATATCTATATTCTGTGCACGTCCATGAAAATGTCTGCCCTCTTTCTCCTGCTCGGCCTGGTGTTCCCAAAAATTTGAGGTAGCCCATTTCCTAGAGGTTGTATCTAATTCCTTTTACTCTCATTATAATTGATGCACAACCTGTACCCTGAGGTTAAGGCACATGTAAGAGAGAAATATCAGCATTTTTGGGATTTAAAATTAATCTTCCAGTAAATTTTTTTCACGTTTTCACCCCTTGGCACATATTTGCCCGTAATCTTATGGCATCGGGTTATTCTTGAGTCACTTACTTATTTCAGTTTTTCTTATGGGTAAGGCCTAAAAGAGCTAGGCCAAAATCTTCCAGGCCTCAGCCTCTATGTCTTGCATTTCAGCCCTCCTTACTTAGATACCCAATACATAATTATACCTTCTAACTACTAATTAGCCTTATATGTCTATAACCTGACCATTGAACTCTATTTAGCATTCAATGAGTATCTATCACGACCTTGACTTTAGCAAAGCTTTTGATACTGTCTCTCACAGTATTCTTATCAGCAAGTTAAAGAAGTATGGGTTGGATGAATGGACTATAAAATGGATTGAGAACTGGCTAGAGCATAGGGCTCAACGAGTAGTGATCAATGGCTCCATGTCTAGCTGACAACTGGTCAAAAGCGGAGTTCCCCAGGGTCGGTCCTGGGGCCTGTTTTGTTCAACATCTTTATTAATGATCTGGAGGATGGGGTAGATTGCACCCTCAGCAAGTTTGCGGAGGACACTAAGCTGGGGGGAGTGGTAGATACCCTGGAAGGTAGGAATAGGATACAGAGTGACCTAATCAAACTGGAGGATTGTACCAAAAGAAATCTAATGAGGTTCAACAAAGAAAAGTGCAGAGTCCTCCACTTAGGAAGGAAGAATCCCATGCACAGCTATAGACTGGGGACCGACGAGCTAGGCAGCAGCTCTGCAGAAAAGGACCTGGGGGTTACAGTGGATAAGAAGCTGGATATGAGTCAGCAATGTGCCCTGGTTGTCAAGAAGACTAATAGCATACTGGGTTGCATTAGGAGGGGCATTGCCAGCAGGTCACAGGAAGTGATTATTCCCCTCTATTCGGCATTGGTGAGGCCGCATTTAGAATATTGTGTCCAGTTTTGGGCCCCCCACTACAAAAAGGATGTGGACAAGTTGAAGAGAGTCCAGCGGAGGGCAACAAAAATGATTAGGGGACTGGAGCACAAGACTTATGAGGAGAGGCTAAGGGAAATGGGCTTGTTTAGTCTGCAAAAGGGAAGAATGAGGGGGATTTGATAGTGGCCTTTAACTACCTGAAAGGGGGTTCCAGGGAGGATGGGGCTAGGCTGTTCTCGGTGGTGGCAGATGACAGAACAAGGAGCAACAGTGTCAAGTTGCAGTTGGGGAGGTATAGGTTGGACATTAGGAAAAAGTTTTTCACTAGGAGGGTGATGAAGCACTGGAATGGGTTACCTAGGGAGGTGGTGGAATCTCCATCTTTAGAGGTTTTTAAGCTGTGGCTTGACAAAGCCCTGGCTGGGATGATATAGCTGAGGTTAGTCCTGCTCTGAGCAGGGGGTTGGACTAGATGACCTCCTGAGGTCCCTTCCAACTGTAATATTCTATGATTCTATGATTCTATGTTTGTTAATCATAAATTCACTTGGGAAATGAAGGATAAAAGGAAACCCTTGGCTACAAGCAGATCAGTCACTCATCACACACTGGAAAAGGACATTTTAATTATTCAGAGAAATGAATTATAAACAACTGACCTACTAATGCCAGTTCCTTCTTTGATGGTGTCCCATTGATCAATAATTCCTACACACTGTGGTGTGGGAAATCCTTACCGACTCCAGCAGGAAACGCCAATGTGGATACATGTTATCCATCTTTGTTTTCTCAATGCAATGAAACACTGGCTATGAAGTCCATACAGTAGGTAGTTCCCAATTCACCCTCGAAGCTGCTCAAAATCTGAGAGTGGAAACAACCCAACCTTTGTCAAGAGATGGGCTGGGGAAAGCATCCGAATGAGAACATAGCTCCAGGGAAAGCAGTGGGCGTCGTTGGTAGCAGCTCAATGGAAACATCTGCTCATATGCAGTCGTGGCCAAAGCAAAGACAATATTTGGATGCCTATGGCATGGGATGGCAATAGCCCATTCTGGGTACACACTCAGTTTCAGTCATCCAGTATCTATAAAAGAGATAGCAGATATAAAGGGGATTTCAGAGAGAGGCTATGAGAATGGGGGAGACTGCCATATGTGGAGAGACTGAAAAGGCTGGGACCTGGTCTACACTGCTGGCGAAGTTTCCCAGCAGTCAATGGGAGACACGTAAGCTATGTAAAGTAGCTTGAGTATCTCCTGTGGACTTCCTAAATTTTTAATAGCACGGCATCTGTACTACACTGCACTGACAGGAACTGCCTTCCCATCGACACAGGGTTAATCTTTTTGCAGGGGTGGATTTATTCAGTCGACATCTAGATCGATTGAGCGGGTCTCCACTGCTGCTCAATCAATCCCGCAAAATCAATCCAACCGTCCTGACAGTGCCGCCGTCATCATGCACATTCCCTGGGACTGTTTAGTTTAGAGAAGAGACAAAGAAGGGGCCATGTGATAGGCATGGAACTGATTATGTTCAAATGGACAGAGAATACTTCCCAACCAATAATATCTATAGACACTTAGTGCTTCCAAAGGGCTAATTCCCCAAAACTGGAAAATTATCAGCAAAACTGATTAGGAGGAAAAATGTAGACAGAAAATGTGAATGAAAAATTTTGAGTTCTTTAAGAAGAGTTTATTAGAGAGCCCAAAAGCCACGATTCCACAATGAAGCAAGTGGAGAACCTGGGCTAAAAACCCAGTTCAGTGGCAAAAGGAAGGCAGTAATTGGTGGCGGGGGGGGGGAGGGGGGAAGCAATATACAACCAATGGGAAAACGGATAAATAGATAGCAAGCAATAGAACTGGGACATTATGAAAATGGACAAGGGATGTCAAAGACGTCAGGGAAATATCCATGTGTGGCAGGGCTAAATATAACAAAAAGGAGATTACTAAGTAAATTAAGAACAAAAAAAAATCCTTGCTATTTCCAAAGGGGGAAAGAAATCTCGTTACTGTTACAGAAAAGGTAGATGTGTTCAGTAAATATCTTTGTTCTGTATTTGGAAAGAAGCAGTTTGGTGTACTCATACCACATGAGGTTATGAAATACTTTGCAGCCCTTTAGCACTCAAGGAGGATGTTAAAAAGCATTTACTAGGGAAAAAGCGTTTTTTAAATGAACAGGCCTGGAAAATTTGCTCCAGTGAGTAAAAGAGGTGGCATAGGAGATTCTCCAGCCCACTTATGTAAATGTTTAATAAATCTTGAACTACTGGGGACATTCCAGCCGTCTGGAAGAGTGCTAATAGATTGCCAATGTTCCAAAAGGGCGAGCAGGATGACTACAGGTTGGTTATCCTGATACCAATCCTGGGCAAAACAATGGAAAAGCTAATACGGGATTAAATTGAAATAAAATTAAATTGTAGGAGTATAATTAATGTCAGTCAACAGGGATTATGCCAAACTGGTCTTGTCAAATAATCCCGATTTCATCCTTTAATGAGAGTACAAGTTTGGTTGATCAAGGAAATTGAACAGATGCAACAGACTTCAATTTCCGTGAGGCATTTGATTTAGCAGGGAAAAAAAACAGATAGAAAAAGTTAACACCATACACTAGCAATAGAGCACATGTTAAATGGACTAAAACGGACTAATGCACAGATCTCAGAAAGCAGGTGTAAATGGGCCATTCTCAGTGATTGGGCGTTTTTCTCGTGGAATTTTGCAGGGATCAGTTCTAGGCCCAGTGTAATTCCACATTTACATCAATGATCTGAAGTAAACATAAAATCATTCCAGGCAAAATTTGTGGATGACACAAAGCTTGGCAGAGTGGTTAAAGTGCTGAGGGATTAGTGAGTGGGAGGAGGGGAATGATTTTATCTCCATACGCGGCAGTGGTTTTGTTTAACATCTTCATTAATGATCTGGACGATGGGATGAATTGCACCAACAGCAAGTTTGTAGATGACACTAAGTAGGGGGACTGGTAGATACCCTGGAAGGTAGGGATAGGATACAGAGTGACCTAGACAAATTGGAGGATTGAGCCAAAAGAAATCTGATGAGGTTCAACAAGGATAAGTGCAGAGTCATCCACCTAAGACGGAAGAATCCTATGCACAGCTACAGACTGGGGACAGATGAACTATGCAGCGGTTCTGCAGAAAAGGACCTAGAAAAGGGGATACAGTGGAGAAGAAGCTGGATATGAGTCAGCAGTGTGCCCTTATTGCCAAGAAAGCTAACGGCATATTGGGCTGCATTAGGAGGGGCATTGCCAGCAGATCGACGGAAGTGATTATTCCCCTCTATTCGGCACTGAGGCCGCATTTAGAGTATTGTGTCCAGTTTTGGGCCCCCCACTACAAAAATGATGTGGACAAGTTGGAGAGAGTCCAGCGGAGGGCAACAAAAATGATTAGGGGACTGGAGCACAAGACTTATGAGGCGAGGCTGAGGGAACTGGGCTTGTTTAGTCTGCAGGAGAGAAGAATGAGGGGGATTTGATAGAAGCCTTTAACTACCTCAAAGGGGGTTCCAGGGAGGATGGAGCTAGGCTGTTCTCAGTGGTAGTAGATCACAGAACAAGGAGCAATGGTCTCAAGTTACAGTGGGGGAAGTGTAGGTTGGACATTAGGAAAAAGGTTTTCCCGAGGAGGATGGTGAAGCACTGGAACAAGTTACCTAGGGAGGTGATGGAATTTCCATCTTTAGAGGTTTTTAAGCTGTGGCTTGACAAAGTCGTGGCTGGGATGATTTATCTGAGGTTAGTCCTGCTTTGAGCAGGGTGTTGGACTAGACACCTCCTGAGGTCCCTTCCAACTCTAACATTCTATGATTCTATGATTCTGGAATATTGTGTCAAGTTGTAGTGTCCACTTATTTAAAAGGATGATGAATAATTACATAGGGTGCAGAAAAGAGCCACAAAATCAATCCAAGGGCTGGAGAAAAAACCTTACAGTGATAGACTTAGAGAGCTTAATCTATTTATCTTATCAAAAAGACAATCAAAAGGAGACTTGATTGTGAAAGTACTTTTATGCAGAGAATACTCTGGGGAATAACAGGCTCTTTAATCAAGTGGAGGAAGGCAGAGCAAGACCCTCTGACTGGAAGCTGAAGACAGAAAAATTCCAGTTGGAAATAACAATCAGATGTTTAACACTGAGGTTGATTCAAGGTTAGAACAAAGTGTGAAGGGACGTGGTGAATTCCCCGACTCATCATGTTTTCACACCAAGACTGGATGCTTCTCTGGAAGATATTCTTGAGGGCTAGGCTACACTTAATACGCTACAGTGGCTCCATTGTTTCACTTCAGTGTAGACACTGCCTATGCTGACTGGAGGAGTTCTCTCTTAGAAAAGAGGAGATATGGGGGGACATGATCACCATCTTCAGATACTTGAAAGGCTGCTATAAAAAAAGACTGAAAAGTTGTTCTCTCTTGCTACTGCAGGCAGGACAAGAGGCAGTGGGTTCAAACTACAGCATAACAGAGTTAGATTAAATCTCAGGCAGAAATCCCTCAGTGTAAGAACATTCCCATTCCAGTGCTGCACCACCCTGATAGAGAAAAACTTTCCTAATATCCAACCTAGACCTCACCCACTGCAACTTGAGACCACTTTGCATAGGTCTCTCGAGCAGTGTCCTTAAAGCAAGCGATGGATACCTGTGAGTTGTGATCTGACAGTGTCTTCCCTGGGAATCCCCCCGTCAGGTAGCCGTGTCCCACACCTCTCTCACAGCAGCATCTGCAACATCATCCCACGCCGAGAGCCAACACAGGGCAAGTGGCCCAGGCAGGATGGAAATGGGTTTATAATATAGCTCTGGGCAATCCCAGTGGGGTTCCTAGGCTGCAGACAGGAGACACCAGCCAATGTCTCTCCACCTCTGCACTTCTGTGTTCATTATCCATCTGTAGGAGTAAACAGTAATTAAGGGTCCTTCCCAAAGGGAGAGGAGAACTCCCAGGCTCTCTGCGGAGTCAGAGAAGAATTGGCTGCTCAGTGTATTTGTGTACATTTAAACATGATCGTCAATTAGTCAGAGAAGTAGGGGTAATGGCTAGATCTCCATAGGGTCTGACGCCCTGTCAATGCCTGGGATGGATGGCTAGCTAGCAGACAGGCAGATCTGGAGAAAGATGACGCAGGAGAGACATAGACACTTTCTGCAAACACACAGGGCTGTCAGTAAGGGCTGAGACATCAGTAATTCTGCCTTGTGCTAGTTTATTAATATGAATGTAACGTCGTATTAGATCAAGCACCTTGTAACGGTCTAAGTCTGTTACATCTCCCCAGTTACCTTTAACCACCAAATTTGTTATCGTCTAAAAAAAGAAATCACATCTGTTTGACATGTCATATTTATTTTGCTGATGACCCTTGCCTCTCCATTAGACCGCATCCCAATGGCCTGTGCTGGTGTGTGTGGGTTGCTCAAAATAACTTCCAGACACAATGTAAAACTGCGGCCCTGATCATTTTACTAAAATGTTACATGGCAGCAGAAGTGACATTATTAACTCAAATGTCCTGGTCAAATTTCAACGTGGGTAAACTGAGTCACCCTGGACTGTTGATTGGATACAATATTCTTCTTTTTCTTCTTTGTATGCAACTGTGCCAAGCGCCTCCCATGAAGGACTCAAGCTGCATTGGGCTGGACACATGAAATGAAGACCTTGTTTCAAAAGAAATTCCTCTTCCTGTCCTGTTCTAAACTGTGTTCTGTAGGGCAGCTGTGCGCTGCTAAACAGTTGCTATGTAACCCTTAAAAAGTGAGTGCACCGGACACTGTTCCTAGTTTGTAAAGCTGCTGGAACCCTTCTGGAGCAGGCGGCGCTGTGGGAATGTCAGAAGAGGCATGGTCTGGGTGGCAGTGCTTTCTGCTACCACACACTACTGCAGCATTCACAAGATTAAAAAGTCAAACCTTCTTTCATGTTCTTGTCAGAACGCGTGCTTGCTGGCCTGCATGAAATGGCGCCACGTGCCGACTGACCTGTTGGTGATGCTTACCTCCTCTGGGCTCTCGCAGCAATTCGGGTCTGACCTGGTTAATTAGTCCTGTCGGAGAGCGGTTGACTCAGCAGCACAAGGCATGCCAGAGTTACAGTGTAACAAAACAGCCAGTAAGCAGCTGCCGTGGGTTTTTCAAACTGCCAGCAGCCAATCTGTAGCCAGTGCTTTGTAAGCCTGACTATAAAGCTTAGGAGCAGGAAAAGCTCAGGCAGAGATGAAAAACTGCTGGGCTGCATCTAGAGCGCCACCTTGCTTTGGCGGCTGACGTACCGAACTAGCCTGACTCCTCCGGACCTGATCGTTTCTGGGGACTCTCTCCAATCTGCAGAACCCAGCGCAGATTGCCACCGAACCCTTCAGCTGAAAAGGAATGTTGTGGATTGGTATCCTGCTAGTGGTAAGCTATTAAGAGTTGTTAGGGTTGTGTTTGTATCCTTTTAAGTGGTAAGCTGTTTGGATTTGTTACTGTTACATTTGTATCTTTTAGTAATTAAGCTGTTAGGATTGGTTACTGTTGCAAACGCATCCCTTAGTGAGAACCCGTTAACGTTTGCCAGTGTTGTGATTGTATATTCTGCCTCAGTGTAACTGAATGAAGTAGTGTTTAGAGAGTGCGTTAGAGCCTTGTATTTAGGCTGTTAGTAATCCAATAAACCTTTGGATTTTCCCCTCGCCTTCTCTTAGTCCCTTTCTCGTATCCCGAACCTAGAATTTATTTTATAAACTCAGTTGTAACAGTTCCAAAAAGACCTGAGTACATCGGCAGCACAGTGTAAATATCAGCGACAGCACAGGACTGAATCCCAGCGAGGAGGGCTGTCCCTGGGCTAGTCCCAGAAGACACGGGGACTCTCATAAGCCTCCTGGCTGGGCAGCTTGTTCAAAGCCCAGGAGCCTGGTGGCTACACTTGGAGGAAACAGCCACGGTCCTAGACGTCCACGTCTCACATTTAAAGTCAAGGTATATCACGTCCACCGCTTTCCCCACATCCACAGAGCCAGTCACCTCTTCATACAAAGAGTCACCTCTTCATAGAACTCTTTCCTCCTCTCTCTGGACAAGGAGCAGGCTCCCTGAAGCCAGACATGCTTTTATCTGTTCTTCCCGTCCTCCCGTGGCTCTAGTGTCCCAGCCGCTAGCCCGGTTAGAACCTGGGCAACGTCCCAGCTTTAGGTGGTAGCTGTGATACGACCCGTGCCCAGGGTAGCCACCTGATAATGCCAAGGTCAGGGCAGGCTGCAAAAGGAGAGCGGATTCTCCTCACGCTGGTGGGTGACACTGAAGCCCGGCTTCCCAACCAGCCACGAACTGCTTCTGATTACTCCACGCTGGATATCACGAAGCCAGTCCACAAATGCCCACAGCCCCCTTCACTGCATTTCAGCTCCAGGCTCCCAAATCAGCACCAGGCCCAGCAAAGAGACCAGTTACTCAAACTCTCTGCTCTTTGCTAAAAAGGTTCCCTCTGACCCCAAAGGGTCAGCCACAGCACCAGTTCAATATAAGTTTGGATCTTACCTAAAATACCACGCTGCCAGCCAATCCTTTAGTATCTAAACTAAAGGTTTATTGTAAAAAGAAAGAAATAAACCATGAGAGAAATGTTAAAGGGTTAAAGTAAATCACAGATATACAAATGATTAAAAGTCCATATACTTCAGGTTTCTGGAAGAAATGTAGATTTGCAGGCTTGGATAGTTTCCTCTGGTTCACATCCAGTACCTGGATGGGTCTGAGTCCTTCGGTTCAGCTGCAAGATGAGTTGATCCAGAGATAGGTGTATGTCTGCAGACTGGACAGGAACAAAGACAAAATGGTTTCTCTGGCTTGATCTTATATATCCTCTGTCTTTCCGCCATGTGGCCTGTGAACTTTGCTGGAGCTAAAATGGAGTCCAGAGTCATATGGGCCAATCCTGGTGACTCTTCAGGTGTGCCTGGGGTCCAGTCACGTAAGCAGGTTCTGGTGACTCATTGGTGATGCTGGCTTCTTTCTCTGGGCCCCTCGCACCTGGGAAGGCCTTAATGGGCCATTACGCTGGCCATTGTTCTGCAGCCTTCCTATCTGGGGTGTTGCCCAGGCAGCACAATTGAAACGCAGACATCTCAAATACATCTATAACTTCCCTTTCACATATTACACATGGAAATAAGTAATATTCTCTTACTTAGCATATCATAACCTTCCTAACCACACCTGGCATGGCATATCCCACATGGATTATTATGATTCTGCCATGCTGATGTCACACAATATACTAACTGCCCCCCCTCTCAAGTCAGCCCGCATGACAGTAGCAGCTGTAGCACCCTCGTGGGACGAGAACATGGTGTGATGCTCTGATTGCATGTGACCATTTCTATCCCTGTTGTGCAGTTGCAGCAAATCTTGGACAAAGCCTGTCATGCAGGGTGTCAATGGGAAAGTTACGATTTGCCAAGCATGACTTTCCTGTTTATGTGCGTGGATCTCCTTCCTATCTGATGTTATGGATATTGGCATGGACTGGTATCTTACCCTGCTGTTGTATCCCTGGGTAACGCCCCCCGGTAGAAGGTACCTGAAGGCCAGACAGCGATGTGTTGATGGCCTGTCAAGGACACTGAGCTCTCAAAATGGGCCACAGAAGAAACTCATTGTGCCCAGATATCTCTTCCTGTGCACACCTCTGCAAGAATATGAGCAATGGCTGCCCCGTGAGTCACCAAGCCGTTCAAGGAGATGTGATCTGCTCATGGGACTCTGGACTCCATCTTGGGCCAGTAACTTTCCACAAACAGAGGCTGTGAGCTGTGTTTGAGACGGTAAAATTCCACACACTGGGCAAAGGCTATAAAAACCCACTGAGACATCACCATCTTTTGTCTTCATTTCCTGCTTCTTTTCTCTGGGCTGGATTTCTGAGAAGGAAGCTTCGTTCATCATTAAACCTTTAGTTTTTCGTTACCAGAGAATAGGTGTCAGCCTGATTACTAGGTCAGGCCTGAGTGATATATTGACCTGTCTAAGTGACTGATCTCTAGAGATTAGAGGGTCCCGCTCCATGATGAAATTTCTTTCAGTAACTACTCCTCATAGAGTCCAGTGTCTGGGTGGTGAGCTCAGAGCTGGGTGTCGAAGGGGACTGCATTTTTGGCTTCTCAGTAACGAGTGTGTGAGACAGTTCACTTTTCTTACTGGCTTGGGATAATCTAGGGATTGAAGAACCACCAGTGTGGGGAGAGTCTGCCCTGCTTCTCAGCCGTCCGTCCTGAATCTGGTGTTCTCAGCTGTGAGCCAGTGAGGCACGGTGACACGTGGACACAGAGCTCACCGTTGATAGGTGCTTCATAGAATAGAGTTCACTACTCTTGGACAGTATTCCCCTTGAACAGATGAGAAAACTGAGGCAGCAGAAAGGAAAGTGACATGAGCCAGGAACATAGCACACGAGTCCCTAGCTGCCAGTCCCTTGCTTAATCTATCCCAGATCTGGCTAGTCAGGCCCACACAGCAGCACAAAGGCCTGTTGCTCTCTCTCTCCAAGGAGCTGGGGGACCTTGGACAAGTCACTTGCTTACTTTAGGCCCCAGGCTCTCCATGCATTAAATGGAGATTATTATGGCTGAGGTGCTGCTACCGAAAGACACTAAGCAGGGCCTTACAATCACACCCTGCACTGATTGGGTTCCGTGCAGCATGTTGTTATGCTTCTGTGCAGGATTCCAGGCACCCAGTGGTCTCTGGTAAACAAGCAAGACCAGGCTGAAAGCTGAGATGTGTGGAAAACTATTTTTGTAGCTGTTTCTTTGAAACCCCCTCCTGTGTGAGAAGGACTGCAACTCCCTTCATCATGACAAATGCAGCCTCACTGCATCAATCGACTGCAGCACAAAGAGAAGCGATGCCATGTAGTGGCTAAAGCAATGGTGCTGGGGGTCATGAGTCCCGGTTTCTGCACTCAGTTCTGCTGCTCACTCACTGTGTGGCCTTGGGTAAATCACTTCACCTCTGTGTGTCTCAGTCTGTCCAGAACATGTGGAGAACGCAGCTCAGCAGGCTAGCTAAAGAGCTTCAGATGCAGTGATCAAAAGTGTCATGCAGGATGTTTGTTAGACTCCGCTTTATTGTCCAGCCTTCAGCCCCTGGGCAGGGGTGGCTTGTGGTTCCCGTGCAGGTCCCATGTACATTTGTAACGAGCTGGGTAGTGCAAAGTGCGCCATTTATCTCCTGCCCTGTGAGCTACAGAAGCCAGCCCGGCCTGCGCACGGCAACCCGCCTTCCCTGGTAACGCAGGAGCTTATCCTTCAGCCTCTCTCAACTCTTGTCCAGCTAGTTTCAAAGCTGATCCCTTGTCCTACCGCAGAGGCCTGGCTCAGGACAAGGGGCTCCCAGCCCGTTCCCATTGCAGGGGTTCTGCCTGCTCCGGGCCCCCAGGCTGGAGGAACAAAGGCGACCTGACAGCTGAAGGAAGAAGCCACACAATGATCTTTTCCCTCAGGACTTTGTACCTGAGCTTTAGGTCCAAGCTGGCTGGAGTCTGATGCACAGCCTCACCCACCTGCCACACAGCCCTGCTCCCCATGTCAGCACCTGGGCTCCCCCAGAGCTGCTTTTATACCCGTTCCTGCTTCCTCTGCGCTCCCGACTGGCCTGTCGGCTCCCGCGCTGCGTCCTCACTGCACTCGTTGCACCTGGGCTAAGCAGGGAGCAACCCTGACTGCCTCAAACCCTGCCTGGTGTCAGTGCGGACAGGTGCAGCACTCGGCATGGCCAAAGCCAGCCAGGAGGCTGCATAGGGCAGGGGATTGGGACGGCCCTGGGGTGAGCTGGCTGAACGGCACTGAGGTTAGTGGGTCCTGAAATGATTGTGTTTTGGGCCCGTAACTGAAAACCCTTTCTGTAGGCGCAGTGCCCAGCGGCCCCAGTCTGGATCGGGTCTGCATTCCTCCCGCGCCCCACGCCGCTCGGAGCAGCAGCCCGGACCAGAACCACCCGCCCTGCGGCCCCTCTCTCACAGGAGGGGAAGGCGCCAGTGCCCAGGTCTCAGGCACAGGCAGGAACGGTGGGTAGGGACACTGCCAGGCCAGGAAAGGGGTGAGGTGGGGGCGGCGGGTGCTGAGAGCTGTGACAGGAGTGGCCATAGCTGTGGGAAGGCTGCGTGTGCAGCAGGGACTGGGGTCCCTCCTCCCCAGCCCGTTGGCAGTGGGAAGCCCTCCGAGATCAAGGGACCAAGACCCCAAGAGACCAAGGAGAGCCTGCTAGGCCTGCCACCATGCCCCCAACTGAGCAACTCCAGCCCGGTAGCAAGTGACACGGGGACAGAATTTGGGGCAACTCAAGAACTGGGCTGGCTGCTTTGATAGCCCCCAAGGGCCTGGGGTGGGCCCCGGTGTGGTGGGTGGGCCTTGGTCCCCCTCTCTTGTCCCCCCTCGCACCTTGTTAGTGAGAGAATCTTTGGGGGCACAATCGGAGAATGGGGGGTGAGCTGACCACTAAGCCAGCTGGTCATTGGCCTGTCCCGCTACAGCGGGTCAAAGGGATGGAAGAAGAGCCCCCGTGCCAGCCCTAGCAGTGACCCGCTCGTAACACACTGGCCACACAGACCCAGGCTGCATGGTCATCAGCAGGGACTGAGACCAGCACCTACTGCCTCAAAGCACAGACTCATCCGTTCCCAGGTCTGACGGGACCATTGTGATCAGCTAGTCTGACCCCCTGCACCGCACGGGCCAGAGCCGCCCCCCAAATCATTCCTAGGGCAGAGCTTTTAGAAGATCCCACTGTGGCAGAAAACCCTCTGTGAGGGCAGGGGATGAGAGAGCTGCTAGCCCGAGTCGTGTACCCGGAGCTGTTCCCCAGAAGAGGAGTCCTCCCACGAGCCCCTCAGGTGTGTTGGTGTAGAACGGACAGAGCCGGGCACGCGCTGGGTGTCTGCAGACAGCAGCCGGTCACCTGGTGCCGGCTCCATCTCCATGTTTCCAGTCGCTGAATTGCACTGGCAGGCCACTAAAAATAGCCCGTAACGTCCTAGCATTCCCTTTCCAGCTCAGCGATTGCTGGCGTCACCACGGGCATGCAGTGTGATTGTCACCGGGGTGGGGGTCTCCTGGGAATGCGGAGTGTACAAGGACGTCTCCTGGTGGTGGAGAACACGAGGGGAGGGGCCCTGAGTCAGGCTCTCCTTTACGATGTGCTTCCCCCTACGAGAGAGCTGGAAGGCCCCTGATGGAGAAGACCCTGAGGACGCTCTCCCGGATCTTTTTGGTTCTGACCCCATAGATGATGGGATTCGTCATGGGTGGAACCAGCAGATAGACGTTGGCGACAATAACGTGAATGTAGGGAGCCACGTTGGGCCCAAACCGATGGGTGAGAAAGGAGAAAAACGCTGGTGTGTAAGAAACAAGGATGATACAGAGGTGGGAACCACAGGTGCTGAGGGCCGGGAGATGCGCTTCTTTGGAGGGGAGCTCGAAGACGGTCCAGAGGATCAGGATGTAGGACAGGAAAATGAGGACAAAATCTACCCCGCCCGTGAGAAATGCTATGGCCAAACTATAGGCTCTCATGACCGTCATGTCTGCACAGGCCAGTTTCACCAGGGCCATGAACTCACAATAGGTGTGAGAAATGACGTTGGTCTCGCACTACGGCAGCCATTTCAGCAGGAACGGGTGTGGAGCCAGTAACACGGCCCCCCTCAAAACCATCCCCAGCCCTATCTTGGCGACGGCCCTGTGGGTCAGGATGGCCGAGTGTCTCAGGGGGTTACAGATCGCGACGTAGCGATCCAAGGCCATGGCCAGTATGAAGCCAGACTCTATGGACATCAGGGAGTGACGCAGATACATCTGGGAAGGCAAGCGTCCATACGAATGGCCCCGTCCTTGAACCAGAATATGGAGAGGATTTTGGGCAGGGCGGTGCTGGTGACGAGCAGGTGGATGAGCGCCAGCATAGAAAGGAAAAAGTACATGGGCTCGTGGAGGCTCGGCTCAGTCTTGATAACGGCCATGAGGAGGCAGTTCCGAGAAGGGACAGAATATAGGCAGAGCAGTAGGGGATGGAGATCCAGCCGTGCAACGCCTCCAGCCCTGGGATGCCCAGGAGGATGAAGGTGGAGGGTTGGGGCGTGGTCCTGTTGGAAGCTGCCATGGTGGGGCCGGCTGGGTCTGGTCTGGTCCATGGCACGCCTGCTTCCCAGGTCCTGTCCGGGGCTGGAAGTGACAGAGAGCCATTAGCGTTTTACCCGTGTAAACCAGCTGGAGACCAGGCCCCCTGCTCCCAGCTGAGCGAGAGACCTGAGCCCAGCCAATATTACTGATTGTACCTTCCCTTCCGCCGGGAGGAGTGAATAGTGCAGCAGAGGAGGGAAGGGAACATGATGTGAGGATTATCAGGCAGGTGCGTAACGGGTTTGCATGGCTCAGCTTGGACTCTTGTGGGAGCTGGCGGCTAAATATCCCCTTGGGGCCGTCCCAGCCGAGATGACAGGGGTGGAGTGGTCCCGGGCGGCTCAGCTGCCCTCCCCATCCTTACAGGCAGCCTCTTTTGGTCAGAGCTGCGGGCTCTTGGCAGGGCGTGGGGGAATCTCACCTGCTGTAGATTGACTCCCCTGAGCTTTCCCCAGGGCTGTCAAGCCAGCATCTCTGCCAGCAGTAAATGCCCTGCAGAACAGCAAACCCTAAAGCAACTTGCTGACACTGCTGGTCGAACGTCTCCGTTCACAGAGCAGCAGAGCAGGATTCGCAGCCAGAGGGAAGCTGCCGTGCCGCACTGCCAGCCAAGGAGGGCTGAGCCCCGCACCTTCCTGGGGAAGAACTGCACTTCTCACTGCCCTGCCTTTGGGAGGGGGTGGCAGGCGGTTCACACGGGGTCTGGCTGGGATCACTCTGGGTCCCATGGACACTGGCGGGGGGAAGGGAATTCACACTGACTCCTCGTTTCCAGACAAGCCCCACGAATATCCCAGCCCTTCTGTGCAGTTAACCATGAGTGAAACCTGGCGGGTGCCTTTCCTTCAGCCCAGCCTTCCAGACACACCTGTGTCAGCGCAGGACGGTTCTGCTACTGGGGGAGCTTTCCTGGCTCACACACGGCCCTGGGGGAGTTGGCTGGCAACAAGATCTGAGTTCTCACCCCCACGCCCTTTACCCACAGACCGACCTGACCTCGAGGGCTCCCCGCTCACTCTCTGTGTGGTGGGCTCCCCATAACCCCGACAAGGCGTGGCCCGGGATCCCTGGGGTGCTCGACCCCCCAACCTTGTCATGGTCACTTAGCACAGGGGCTAGGGTGTCCCCACCTGGGGGGCTCTGCACTGGGCATTTCCCTGACCCACTGATCGTTGTGTGTGGCTCAAAGCAAATACAATTTATTAAACAGCCACCAATTAAAAAATGGAAAAGAGAAAAAAGGGGGAAGGGAAACACCCAGCGCTGCACCTGGCCCGGCCCCACACACGGCGTCTGTGGGGCGTGAGGGACGCTCACAGTCTGGGTCACATGTCGCAGGCCCTGCCCAGGCCTGGCTGTGGAGCAGGGTCGCCGTGGGTCGGACACGGGCTCTGGGGCAGCCACACGCCCCAGGCGCTAGGGGGCAGGGCCCTTCTCCCAGCGTCAACCCCCCCGTCGGGGTCACGACCCCTGAGTCCAGCCTGTGCGGCCTCTGGGCTGGGGGCGTCTCCCTGCGGCGGGCCCTGCCCAGGGCCCCCATGTCGCTGCCCAGCCGCTCACTGACGCACCCGGCCCCAGCCCCAGCCCCAGCCCCAGCCCCAGCCCCTGCTCGTCTCTGCTTGGTGCAGCTCGGCTCGGCCCCGCTCAGCTCGGCTCCCTGGCCTGGCTCCTCCTCTCCCCGCACAGCCCGGCTGCTCTGTCCTTAGCTCTGCTCAGTGCAGATGGGCTGGGCTCGCCTCTCTGGGTGCCCTCTGGCTCTGCTGCTGTGGGTCGGGTCAGGTCAGCTCAGCTCCCTGGGCCTCTCCTCTGGCCTCCAGCTGCCGGCTGCTCTGCCCTTAGCTCAGCCCCGGTCTCTGCCCCGGCCCAGGCAGCCCCAGCTCACATGGAGGACGGGACCCACCCCGCCGTCCTGACGCCCTCATTGGCCTGTCTCCCCTGTCAATCAGGCTGACCTGGCACATTGGCCTACCCCCACTGGCCCTGGGGTCTGTCTGTCTCAGGGTCCTGCTTCCTCATCCACCCGCCCCTGCCCTTTGGTGCGGGGAGATACCAGTCAGAAAGCCCCCCTGCGTGCCAGTGAGGGGCAAATAGTCCCCTTACCCCTGGCTCTCAGCGATCGCCCCATGCCCTGAGCCTGCCCCCTCTGCGCTTCCCCGGACCGGGACAGCCAGCCCAGCAGGGCCCCTCACCTGTCTCAGAAGGGGGCATGTGATAGAGGAGAACAAAACCAAGCATGTAGCGGATGATGTTCAAATAGACAAACAGAGAATAGTTCCCAACCAATAATATCTCTAGACACTCAGTGCTTCCAAAGGGTAATTCCCAAACGCTGGAAAATTATCAGCAAAATTGATTGGGAGGAAAAACGTGAATGAAAATTGTGAAGAGTTTATTAGGGAGCCCAAAAGCCACGATTCCACAGTGAAGGAAGTGGAGAACCTGGCTAAAAACCCAGTTCAGTGGCAAAAGGAAGGTAGTAATTACGGGTGGGACGGGGGAAGCAATATACAACCAATGGGAAAACAGATAAATAGATAGTAAGCAATAGAACTGGGACCTTATGAAAATGGACAAGGGATGTCAAAGAAGTCAGGGAAAAATCCATCTTTGGCAGGGCTAAGGATAACAAACAGGAGATTACTCAGTAAATTAAGAACAAAAACAATCCTCACAATTTCCAGAGGGAGAAAGAAATCTCGTGAATGTGACAGAAAAGGTAGATGTGGTCAGTAAATATCTTTGTTCTGTATTTGGAAAGAAGCAGTTTGGTGTACTCATACCACAGGAGGTTATGAAATACTTTGCAGCCCTTTAGCACTCAAGGAGGATGTTCAAAAGCATTTACTAGGGAACAACCTTTTTTAAATGAATAGGCCTGGAAAACTTGCACCAGCGAGTAAAAGAGGTGGCCTAGGAGATCCTGCAACCCACTTATGTAAATGTTTAATAAATCTTGAACTACTGGGGACATTCCAGCCGTCTGGAAGAGTGCTAATAGATTGCCAATATTCCAAAAGGGCGAGCAGGATGACTACAGGTTGGTTATCCTGATACCAATCCTGGGCAAAACAATGGAAAAGCTAATATGGGATTAAATCGATATAGAATTAAAGGGTAGGAATATAATTGATGCCAGTCAACAGGGGTTATTGAAAACTGGTCTTGTCAGATAAAACCGATTTCATCCTTTAATGAGAGTAGAAGTTGGCTTGATCAAGGAAACAGAACAGATGCAACAGACTCCACTTTCTGTGAGGCATTTGATTTAGCAGAGCAAAACATTCAGATAAAATATTAACACTATACACTAGCAATAGAGCACATGTTAAATGGACTAACACTGGGTAACGGACAGATCTCAGAGAGCAAATGTAAATGGGCCATTCTCAGTGATTGGGGGTGGGTTTCTACTGGGATTTTATGGGGAACAGTTCTAGGCCCAGTGCAATTCCACATTTTCATCACTGCTCTGGAAGTGAACATAAAATCATTCCAGGCAAATTTGTGGATGACACAAAGTTGGCAGAGTGGTTAAAGTGCTGAGGACAAGGCAGGCAGACAGACAGATCTGGACTGTTTGACCACTGAAACAAAATGTTTTAATACAGCCAAATGCAGGCCTGAGCTACAGAATAAGGGACTGTAGAATGGAAACCAGTGACTCTGAAAAGGATTTAGGGACCATAGTGGACAACCAACTCATCCTGAGCTCCTAGTGTGACGCTGTGACAAAAAGGGCTAATGTGATCCTTGGATGTATGAATGGGAGTAGTGAGTGGGAGGAGGGGAATGATTGTATCTCTGTACACGGCAGTGGAGAAACTGATGCTGGAATATTTCATCCAGTTCTAGTGTCCACATTTTAAAAAGGATGTTAAAAAATTGCAGAGGATGCAGAAAAGAGCCACAAAAACGATCCAAGGGCGGGAGAAAATACTTTACAGACAGAGACTTACAGAACCTAAACTATTTATCCTCTCAAAAGACAATCAAGAGGAGACTTGATTGTGAAAGTACTTTCATGCGGAGAATATTCTGGGGAATAACTGGCTCTTTAATCAAGTGGAGAAAGACGGACAAGACCCTTTGGCTGGAAGCTGAAGACAAAAATTCCAGTTGGAAATAAAGACTAAATGTTTAACACTGAGGGTGATTCATGGTTGGAACAAAGTGTGAAGAGACGTGGTGAATTTTCCGGGTACGCTTCATGTCGTCACACAAGCCTGGATGCTTTGCTGGAAGACATTCTGAGGGCTTGGCTACACTTAATACGTTACAGCGGCTCCACTGTTTCACTTCAGTGTAGACACTGCCTGTGCCGATGGGAGGGGTTCTCCCTTCGCTGTAGGTAATCCATCTCTCTGAGAGGTGGTAGATAGGTGAATGGAAGAATTTTTCTTTTGACCTTGTGCTATCTACACTGGAGGTTAGGGTCGTATAGCTACGTCTCTCAGGGGTGTGGCTTTCTTTCTTCTTGAAAAAAATTCAAATGCAATTTTGGGTTGCATTAACAGAGGCATCACATGCAAGTCACAGGAGTTGATAGCCCTGCTCTACTAGGCGCAGGTTAGCCGTCACTTGCAATATTGTGTCCTATTTCGGTCACCAATGTGTGGAAAGGATGTGGGGAAAGTGGGAAGGATGCAGAGGCGAGCGGCAAAGATGCTCAAAGGGATGGAATAGAAGCTATATGAGCAAAGGCTGAAGGAACTCGGTATGTTTAGTTTAGACAAGAGGAGATATGGGGGGACATGATCACCATCTTCAGATACTTGAAAGGCTGCTATAAAAAAAGACAGAAAAAAGTTGTTCTCTCTTGCTACTGCGTGCAAGACAAGAGGCAGTGGGTTCAAATTACAGCATAACAGAGTGTGGAATCAAAGAATTAATCATAGAATTGATTATAGAATGCCTGGCCTGAAATTGATTATAGCAGGCTTGGCCTGAAACTGGGTAGCCTGAACTGTGATGGAAGCCCTCAGGTTAAATCATTGACAGGATGCCCCAAACTGAGACTGAGATAAAGATGCTAAAATCCCACAGGATGTCTCAGGACCACAATTTAAATGCAAACTCCT
>NW_027131222.1:0-22166 GCF_026122565.2 Emydura macquarii macquarii | reverse complement strand
TGTGGTGCAGGGCACCGATCCCTGCTAACAGCACCAGCACAAACACCAACGCAGCGCGTCTTCCAGCCTTTGGCAACAGCTATTCAGGAGCCGGATGCTGAAGGGAGGAGCCACTGATTTGCCCCCCAATCTCTGCCCATTGTTTGGTGGCTGTCATGGTCGAAAAAATTTGCTGGTGGCCGCATTTGAGAAATACTGATCTAGATAATTCTTAATTCTGCCTCAGTGCATGGGACTGATCTAGACCTGTCGAGGTCCCTTCCAGTCCTACCTTTCTGATTGTTTTCTGACTGACCCCTGGGATTCCAATGTTATCACAGGTGTGGCTGCTCTGATGGATGTTACAAACCACTTTATGTTGGAGCTCCCCTGTTCTCAGATGCTCCTGAGTTGTAGGTCCAGAGTTTGTAGGGAGCAAGGTCCAGATCCTCAAAGCATATGTAGGCAGGTGGGTGGGCAGGCAGGGATGCATTCATACTGCCCTAATTGAGGGGCGCAGAGTCCCAGCTACGTGGCAGGTCTTAACCTGGTATGGTTGGAACTGTGTGGGATTCATCAGGGCCCAATTAAGGCATAAACATTGTGGACCCTGGCTAGGGCTCTGGCTCCTGGAGTCATGTGACTACCTCAGACTCAGTGCTTGTATTTCTTAAAGTTTCGAGTCCTTGAGAAGAGAAGATTGGAACAGTGATCTGTGTAAGTGACAAAGATTTGTCTGAGTCTGCAGAGAGACTGGGGCAATCACTCTGAGAATAGGGGAGCTGATCCATGCATCTGTGGTGTTAACCCCAAGACCAAGACCAAGGGAGGGCAACAAGCTGTATTATATCTGTCTCTCCAGACAAGAGGACCAACAATGAGCTGGCTCTCAAATAGTGAAGCAGCCAAGAATCAGCTTGAAGCCTGGGAGGGACAGAGCAGCCAAATGTGGGCAGACATCCCAGAACAGAAGCTGGGAGGAACCACCTGATGATGACAAATTGCTGCAAACCGTTTCACCTAAATGGGATTTGAATAGGGAAGGTAATCTTTACATGGACGCCCTCTGCCTGGTTCCACCCCTGCTGTGTCTGTCACCAGCAGTGATCCCTACCCTCCCACATACAGGAGATAAGATAACTGATGTATAATGAATAAACATGACAATATGTTAATAAACAAACAAGCTTGTTGATTAATCTAATACAAAGGCATAAAGCCAGGACCGCAAATTAAAACCAAGGTGGGTAATTAACAATAAAACCTATCACTAAATATGGTAGATCACCAGCCTCCACGAGGCAAGGGACAGCCGAAGAACACCACACTGAACCAGGATCAGGATGACTGGCCGGTGACACGCGATACCAGAAACAATGGGACAGGAAAAGCAAAGACACAGGATACCAGGAACACAGCAGGTAAATTCTTCTCTTCTTCTAGTAAGCAGGGCGAGACGACAAGAACAGCACCAGCAGGTACGATTACCAGTAGGGCAGTTGCACCCGAGTGCTGCCAGCTCAGTCCTTAAATACCCCGGTTGTTGCTGGGCAGATCGAGATCATGTGACCTTTTCCTGCTCCCAGCTCTTCTCGTCTCTCCCCAGAAACGGTGCCAAATTGGGGGGAAGAAGGGGGCACAAAATGGAGGACAAACAACTGTTATTCACATAACAAATATCACAGGATCTTTTTCAGGGGATAAGGCAACAAGCCACGTTTATTGTGAATACAGAAATTCGGTAAATAGTATCAATAAAAAGAAAAGTATCAACACTGTAACAACATCAATATTGTTCTTTACTTTAGTGAAATAGGATCAGTAATGTAAACACTAGGAAAACAAGATCAACATTGTATCAACACTACAATTACAGAGATTCTTGTTAATAAAATATACTTCGTTGATATGTTTCAATTGATACTTTCATTCACACACACACACACACACACACACACACACACTGACAGGCATACACGGACAGGTAGACAGATGAACATACACAGGGGTCTCACAGATGTTATAGTTACCAGCCTTTTGGTGCTCGTGGCAGTCACTGGTCAAGTGACAGTAGTACGAGGGTGAGGAGGAAGGTTCTGCCGATGCGCACCGGTACTCCTGGGTGCTGTGGTGATGTAGACCCAAACCTCCAGCCTTCATCTTTCTGTCCCATTTTATAGGGAAAAGACCTCATGTAAGAATATGGGGTCTGTCATGCTGCATCTGCATTTGGTGTGATCCTTAATCACCCACATTGTTGCAAGCCTGATCCAATTTTATTCTTTGAAGTGGGCTGACTCCAAAGTTATCAGGGTGGGCTCCTCTTCGGCTGGTTGACTGGTAAAAGTTATTATCTTCGCTCCTTTCTTCCTCCATCAAACGTTTGAGGTGAGGCTGGTCTTTTCTTCATCTGTTTCGTCATCTCTTACTGAAACCAATTGTTTAATCACTCTCCCTGTCTACACCCACCTCAATTGCTCAGCCATTCACACTTCAATCACTCAGGGCCAACTCTTAGCTGAAGAATTCACATATTATTTTTAAAGCAAACATTATTTCATTTTTGCCAGTGTCTTTTACAATTAGGGAGGTATATTACAGTTCACAGTGTGGCTTCTTATACTTAAAATAGGGTTTTTACAAATATATTGAAAGTGGGTAAAATTCACAGTGGAGTGGTTTTACAAACAATCTTAAAACAAATAGAATTATACAAAGTAGAGACAGACTTGAATGATTATGCAGGAAATGGATATTTTAGAAAGACTGAAGTGAACATTTGAAAGGGTAGAACAATAA
This sequence comes from Emydura macquarii macquarii, assembly GCF_026122565.2. Classification (NCBI taxonomy): domain Eukaryota; kingdom Metazoa; phylum Chordata; order Testudines; family Chelidae; genus Emydura; species Emydura macquarii. The sequence continues at coordinate 19,388 of NW_027131222.1, read as the reverse complement.
GAATCAGTTTTGGTTTCAGTTTGGGATTAAAGTTACAATGTGTCAGGCTGGAGTGCCTCTTGAGAGAAAGAGGTGGGAGGGCGTGGAGGATGTTTGTGTCTCTGTTCTTTCATGAAAACAGGATTGGGCAACACAACAAGGTGTATAAACAAAATGGCTAAAACTAAAAAACTGCCACTACAAAGTGGGAGCCAGACCCTCCCTGTAAATGTCCAGAGCTGTGTGGGGTGGTGAGTACTGGGGTTTGTGACCTTGCACTGGGTATAAGAAGGGAGGCTGTAGCTAGCTAAGAGGAGAGGTTGTCTCTCTCTGTGGGTTTGCAAAGAGTGGCAGAAGATGGCACTGGAAGGGTTTGTTGGGGAAAAACTCACTGGCACTGAAGATGACCAGGAGCACCCAAGACTCACTGCTGGACTGCAGCTCTGCCCATGGTTCCTAAACTCAGAGTCTAGACACAATGCTCAGTATTTACTCTCATATTGTGATACCACTCGGCCTGTGGAGCTTCATGTTGGATGAAACCCTGTTTTATGACCCCCTCCCCCCATTTTCCCACTCTCCCACCCCATTTTTCTCCATTCATTCCCTCTGTAAATAAATATTTCCTTTTCTCATACTATTTTGGTGTGTGTGCATGGGGTCATTCATTTGTTGCAGGGGTGGGTCTGGAAGAGGTGCCCTGGGGTAGAAGAGTTTCCCTGTTGCACTCCTGCATATGGCTTTACTTGGCCAGAGCAGCTTTCCTCTTTGCTGTGACTGTGCTAAAGTTACATAGGTATTTAAGTGGGTCAGATTTAGGTTCTCTGATCCTGCAAACACTTAGTCAGATGCTTTACTTTATGGGCATCACTAAAGTCAATGGGACCACTTATGTGCTTAAAATAGTCTGCAAGATCAGGGCTCTGTTTAGGTACCAGAGTAGGAACTGTTGAGTGCAGAGCTATTTTGAAAAATACATAGGCAGCCATATACAATTGAATAGAAATCCTAATGAGTGAAGTCCCAATTGAGGGAGAAGTTATGGCTCTTGCACATTGCACTTTAAAAAAAAAATCCTTGCAACTGACTAATGTTGAGTAGATCTTTGTATCATATTGGCCAAGATTTTCCAGAAGTGGCTTCTAAGTCTGAATCGAGACATTTAAAAGAAGCCTGACTTTTCACATAGTGCTGAGCTTGACTTTCAGAGGGTGGCTGGGCCTTTAAGGTTCTCTAATTGACCACCCAAATTCACTAGCCCCTTTGGCAAACCTCGGCCTTAACTTTTCATCTTATTCTGAAAAGCTGTGTGTGTGCATTTCTGAGCAAATTGAAATGTCATTTTAAGGTTTTGTGAGGCATATCAACTTGTTTTCCACAGAAGCTAAAGTAGGCCATGAGGTTTAGAGCAAGGGAACCTTCCCAAATCTCTGAACTGCCCTGGGATTCAGGATGACTACTAAAGAGGGAGGGGCAGCTTCTCAGCTGATACAAATCCCTCGCTCTAGTGTTCAATGGATCTCTGATAATTTAACTCACTGAGGAGCCTCTGCTCAGATTTCTGGAAGAAAAACTCCTGTAGACAGTGTCAGAGCGATCCCGTGCTGGGAATTTTTGAGAACATGAGCCTAGCTCTTCAAAGGTCTTTAAGTGCCGAAATCACACGGAAATCTAGGGGTTGCAGGAGCTGATGTCTCAGGAGCTGGGCCATAGGCACTTGCTGAGGATTGGTCTAAAATACTGAAACTAGATTAGTTTTGAGGCGCTGGGGCTGACAGGAACCAGACTCGTTTGACTTAAAATAGAAATGTAGAAACTCAGCAGCTGAACAGCGATTGATTTACATCCCCACCAGGGTCTCTCACATTAGAAATGGGAACTGGCAGTTTGGGGGTTTTTCAGATGTTGAACATTTTGCGTGGCACCCGAAAAGGCGTCCAGCTCGCGGGCAAAACCTGCCCGAGTCCGTCTGGGATCTGCAGCCCCGGCAACTGCCCCCTAACTAGGCAGTGCCACGTGCGACTGGGGCGGGACTCGCGTGAGTTACAGACGGGGTTCTGTGGCCCCCTCGCAGCTCGGAACTTCCCGCACTCGGCTGGTCTTGTTCTTTTCCTGGAGGCCGGGGTGTGTCCGGGAGACTCCGTCCAATGGGATGGGAGCGGGGGCTGGGGACGCTGCCCCCCCACCCCCGCTGGAAGGACCCCGACCCCGAACCCAGCTACGGCCCTTGCCCTTGGGTTTCCCTCTTACGGCTCCTCGTCTCCTTCGTGGCAGAGACCCCCTCCCTGCTCTCCGCTCCCCCACCGCACAGCAGAGCTGCCTTTGCTGCCCCTGGGGGGCCTCCCTTTCCATTGCCCCCCGTCACTGGCAGGGGGCAGGGCAGACTGTCCCTTTCATTGCCCCCCAGTTACTGCCCGCAGAGCAGCTGGGGCTGAGAGTTTAATCGGGCTGCGGGGCAGAGGCTTGTCCAGGGTTGATGTCAATCCACTTTTCCACTTGTACTTCAGGTGTGTGCTGAAGAAAAGGGGTTTCTCACCGGTGACCATTAACCCAGGTCACTCTGTGACTGAACACTGGATCTGGTGCATCATCTTGCTGCCTAGGCTGGTAATGTCACACTGTGACTAGAGACATCTATTGATGCAATAACAGCTTAATATTTACAGATTCTTATTCATTGCACATGTTACAATTTAGTGTGTTAGAAAATGAGGAGATCTTGCTCATTTACTAGTTAATTAACTTTTTGCTGGTGATGTGTGTCAAGCTGCATTAGGATGGAAACTGGAATATAAATAAACACAAAGCTCACATGAAATTTATTTTTATTAAACAAACATGCACCCACTAGCATAGCCCCTGGGTCCCTCAGAGGATCAAGCCCTTTATACAGTACATGGCCTATTGTGCCTTATGTATAAAGCTTGACATGAAAAGTGAGAAGTTTTTCACTTGATTTTTTTCTTTTACATAGGAAAGCCGCCTTTATCTCAAAGTTTTTTATATGGGCTCATGGATTCAACATATTGAGTTTCTATTTTAAACTTTTAATAGATTATCATAAGCTTAGCCCTTAACATACTATGTTTTAATTCAGACTTCATTTTAAATAGGTTAATTTAAAAAGGGAAAGAAAAAAAAACACTGTAAAGGTTTGTTTGTTTTTTTAACGGTGAACAGAACCATTGAGGGCACATGGCAGTCGGGCTGGGACATCTGCCACAGCTTGGAACCCACCCTGTAGGCTCTGAGGACTCGTCTACACATATATCTGCATCTACTTAGTGGAGTGAAACTGGTGCAAGTGTGTATGTGGACACTTGTATTTCAGTTTATCTTCAAACACTTCCTAAAGGACTTAAGCTGAATCAAATCAGCCTGGTTCAAACACTTGCACTGGTTTAACATCAGACAGTAAACTAAACCAGTGCAGATCTGAATATAGACCAGCCCTGAATCAGATGTCATGGCCCCTGAGATGGAGCTGATTGGAGTCCAGCACGTGTTCCAGGCTTGTGGTGTGAGAGGAGAGATGGAAGAAGGAGGGTGTCCCACTGATGTCGAACAGCAGCTAAAGGAGGCCCTTAACCAGTGTGAACCTGTGGAGAAAAGATGGGAGTCAGGCGACGGAAAGAGGCTGGTCAGAGTCACTGAGGCATGTCCAGAAGGGGACACGCTTTCAACGGTGTCTGAAACTGTTCAAACTACCACGTGTGGGTGCAGCAGGAAACTGAGTGTGCCAGTGAGCTCCTATGGAACAGGTACCCAGCTTGTCCCTGCTGCTTACACTTTGTGTGCCTGCATTTGGCCAAAGGTCTTGCAGTGGGCAGAGGTTGCTACCCCTCTGAAATCCTGGTCCCCGACTCCCTCTGGTCCACATCGCTTTTGTTCTCTGTGAAAAGTGAGAGGTGCACACTCGAACCACTGCACGAAGGCAAGACCCTGCATGTGCATGAAAATGAACCCAAGTCTGGGGGTGGCAGGTAACACCATCTGCTCCTGCATTTTTGCTGGTGCAGCTGCTGTGCCTGTGAGATGTGGCCCTGAGCTCTGGGGAAAGCTCTTCCTAAAGCTGCTGTGCAGGAAGAGGGAGATGAGGATGTTGAGATCTCCAAATCTCACACATGCTGGAGCTGGAAGCTTCATCTCCCATGGGATGGCCAGGGGTCATTCCCCTGAGTACCCCTCTGTCGGTGTGTCACTGTCACTGATGGAAATCCCCTCTCTGTCCTGAGAATCAAGATTTCAAAGGAAACTTTCTTCAGAAACGGAGAGTCAAGAGTTGCAGGGAGTCTGAGAGATCGGACCCTTGTGTGAACTCTGGGGCAGGAGCAGAGAGGCCAGTCCTTAGTCTGGGGGACCTGGGGCTTGCTTCAGACTCTCAGCATAGAGGTTCCTGTATGTGGGGCAGGAAGAAGATTGATAGATCTTCCTGTTGTACATCTAATGCCTTTGCTACTCTCCCCTCATGTAACTGCACTTAGATCTAGAAAAGGAACCTTAGAAAACCCAGTGGGTCTGTCCCAGAATGGCTTCCCTCAGGGTCTCCCAGTGACTCTTCTGTTAAATGCTGTGAACCTGACGATAATGTAGCTGCAAATAGAAAAACTGAACCCCGTGTTTCTCAGACAGCCAGAGGCTGCAGTCTGTGCTGGGGATGTCTTCAGGCAGCTCTGACACCAGATGGATTTTGCATGAGCTAAAGGGAGAGGCAGGGGGTGAGTGGCCCAACCTCTGACTGGTCTCTGACTGCCTGACTTAATCCAGGAGGTTGAGTGTGGCTGGAGTAGACAGGGACAAGGAAATTAGGTCGATATAACAAACTACATCGCTCAGGGGTGTGAAAAATCCACAGTTTTGAAAGATTCGGTTTAAACCGATCTAACCCCTTGGGTAGACAGTACTAGGTTGACAGGAGAATTCATCCATCAACTTCACCATCGCGTCTGTGGGAGGTGGAATAGCTACTCAGATAGAGGCTTCCCCCTCTGGCGTAGGTAGTGTCATCACTGAAATGCTACAGCAGCAGGTGCAGCATTGAGTGTGTGGGGAAAGTCTGATTATTTTTTCAATCCGCTTCTTCCCAGCTGAGGCCAGAAAAAAGGTGAATGAGTGACACGTTCCCAGCACTTCTCTCCTCTGGTCAACTGTGAGCCGAGAGTCAGTCTGGGTAGCAGATCTGAGTGTCTGGGCAGGAGCAGTGGGAGAAATTCAACAGTCCAGTGGTATCTTCTAGTCCTAGGAGCCATTTAACTATGTGCTGGTTGGATGAGTGTGGGGGTGATTTGGGACTGGGCGAGTTTATTATTGTGTTTAGCCCTCGGACTGGGGGCTGTAGTTACTGTCTGTACACAGATGGGGGAGGGAAACACTCTGGGAGTCACAATAGAGACTTGCTAGACTGACACTCAGACACTGATCCTGTTAATGTGTCTGCTCTCCAGAAGCTCTCAGGCTTTGTCTCTTTCAGGCTCTGGGTCTAACATCAAGCTCAGGAAATGCGCTTCCTGGCAAGTCCTAGTCCCAGTTACAGTCCCAGTTCTGATCATCATCGCTACCCTAGCAGCATTTCTAGCAGGTAAGGAGCTGGCCCACCCAGTCTCTGCTCCCCTGTTCCGTGGGGAGGCAGGGAAGTGACTAACCAGTGAATCCAGTGGGTCTAAAATGGTTTGTCCTGACTTAGCTGTTAGACATAACAACTCTGCCTCTGAGCATTAACCTACTGCACTGGCCCTTCAGATGTGTCCTTAGTGTTAGACCCAGGGTTAAATTTCAGAGACAGTGGTGTTTTGAGGGTCTCCGGCACCTGGGGGCCAAGCTCACATTTGCACCCTCCCCCTGTCTCACGTCCCTCTTCGTGTAAGGCAGGAGGGATCTCATCGCCGCCCACCAGGTAGCCCAGGGAGGGGGGTTTGTACCTGTGGAGGGGCATGAGGTGCGCGGTGGGGTGGACTCAAATGTAGGCTTGGCTCCGCCACCCCCCCGATCCCAGCACTTACTAGCACACACCACCCGCCTACCCCCTGCAGGCCTGCACCTCGATACCGGCTCGGATGGGGGCAGTGGGCCGGACCTTCACAACATGTGTGGGAGAAGGCATTGGGGGTGCCCCTCAGAGCCTCCTGCATCTCCAGCCCTCCACCTGTTGTGACGGGTCAGCCAGGCGTGACCCCCCCCCCTGCATTTTGGCCCATCACAACGGGTGGTAGGTGAGTGGGGTTTTCAAAAGGAGGTAGCCAGAGTCGAGTGGCATGTCATGAAGGTTGCGGGTTGTGGGGCTGGAGCGGCGGGTAGCTGCGCTCTGGGCTGGTCTTTCACAGTTGGCAGGGGTCATCAGAGCCTCCTGTGTGTCCTAAAGAGTAAACCTGCCACCCCACCTCAACCAGCACCCGTGGGCCTGCCCCCCCCCATGCCACTCTTCAGGGAGACTTTCCAAGGAGTTTGCATAACCCCGTCCCTGCTGCTACACTGGGGGAAGAAGGCGGGGGGTGGGGCTTTCAAAAGGAGGTTACCAGAGTCGAGTGCTCCCTGAATTTCCCTGCGTGAGTTGGGACAGACGTGCTGAAGGCTGTTGGGGCAGGTCCCAGCTGAACGGTCTCTTTAAAGGGTGACTTTGGCACTGAACCTTTTTAACTCACCTCTTCAACTCACAGACGGTTCCCATTTCTGAGCGTCTGGTGCCACTTAGTGGCTATTCATGTCTCTGCAAACAGCACTTTATAAAACTAATTCACATGGCTCCTAAACCTCTGCACAGCCTTCTTTTAAGCACAGGATAACATTCTCTGAGCTGTGCTAGTCCCTCCCGCCACCCAGGGCTAGGAACATCCCTCGAATTCTCACGGGCACAGACTCCTACATTGAGCAAATCTCTGTTGGGCTGGTTCTAGCATCAGATTCTCTGGGAGCCTGTCCCTTGCACAGATTAGTGCCATCAGGGTTTGTTCTCTAATGTGAGTCCAATCCCATCTTCATCCCAACATACAGCTCTAAACCACAGAGCCTGGCTGGGGAGCCAGCTGGCTGGGTTAGCAGGATATCCCTGGGTTAGCTGACCCAACGTCCCACACAATCTTTATTTTTATTTGGTTTGAATATTCGTCTGTGCCAGCCATTAGGTAATGTTCCCCTACCTGCCTGCTCCACGCCTTCATGGTGCATCTGGTGTTATCACACTCTGCTCTTGGTTGCTTGTTAGCTGCAATTTCAGTTAATTGGACCACCAAAACTAAGCCACTAAAGAGGAGGGGGTCGGTTGCCTATCTTGTTTCAAATGGCCTATTTCCTCACTCAGCACAGCTGCCAGGGGTGTAAGGAGTCAGCAGCCTGGATCTGAGGGTGTCTCCCCCCTCATTTGCTCAGATACAGAGTCAGGCTGGTTGGACACAGTCTCTGACCCTGTATTACTTACCTCATTTTCAGTGGAAAAATCCAAACCACCTCTGGCTGCTCCGGCCTCCCTTGCTGGGCCCTGCTGCCCGGAGGGCTGGATCGGATACCGAGGGAAATGCTATTATTTCTCAGAGACTGAAGGGAACTGGACCTACAGCCAGAGCCAGTGCTCTTCACTCAACGCCTCCCTGGCTGGGATTGACAGTGAGCAGGAAAAGGTGAGCGAGCAGCAGATGCTTTATCTGAACAGATGGGGCTTGGCAGGGCTGGAATCAGGCTGGGCTCAGCCCCAGGGTCCCAGAAATTGCCCTGTTTCCTCTTATTCTGGGAAACCTGAGAGTGTTTCTGGCAGCCGAATCCCAGCCCTGGCTAGAGCTGGGCTCACAGTCAGGGGTCACGGGGATCCCTCACTCCCAGCCCACCCTCCTCTTCCCCAGAGCCCCAGGTGGGAGGATCCATCTCTGTAGGGCTGGGCTGGCCCTGGCCACTGGCTGCCTGTTGAGAACCTGCCTCCCCAGCTCACCACAGCCAGTGACTCCATGGGGTGGGCTCCTTGCCCCAGGGAAGCACTAAGGCTCCTGGGCTCTGCTGGGAGTGAGGTCGGCTCTTCCTCAGAGCAGCCCCCGTCTTTTAGTCTGAGTGGGGGCGCTATGTGCAAAGTGCTGGGAAGGAGCCAGGTAGGTGCCAGCAACGCCAGAGTCGCCCGGACTGGAGAAGGGCAGGGGCAGGTCTGTCCATGTAAACCTGGATGTGGGGATGGAGATAGAGGGGGTGAAGATGGCCACTGAGCAGCCCCCAGCTCCTGCACATGTCCCCAGGCTCCCAGCTGAGCAGCTCCCAGTCTGATGGGGCTTCCGCCAAACTGGGATTCTCGGTCAGCGATTGGCTCACTGGCTGAGGCTGCTCTCACAGGGCGGAGCTGCCAGCTGCTGTCCTGATGGCCCTTCGCTGGCCAGCTCTGACCCATTCCAAACCTAGAAGGGTCCGGTGTGTGGAGACTGAATCGCATAGTGGTGTCTGCAGCACAACATGCTCTGTATCCCCCCACGTGGATAAAGAGGCAGCCTAGGGAGGGTTGACTCAGCAGCACGAGCTGCATGTACCTGTCTCCTTATAAGGAAATGAAGTGACCCCACCTGCTGGTGTGTGGTCAGCAACTGAGGATAATTGTAATCACCTGCTGGTCCATACCTGAGGAAATCAGCTGGTTGGCTGCTGAGCCATGACCTTAGAAGGTCATGCAGCAAATAGGGGACTTAGCCTTTGCTGACCGTGGGAAACTGCCAGGTGCAGAGGGCAGAGAGGAATTGAATCTTCCTGGCACCTCCTGATGGTTGTGTCTTCGGGCTGAGCATCTTCCCTAGCCCGCTTCACTGTGAACTGATCACTCACAGTGGCTCTCTCCCCGTTTGCAGTGTCTAAAGCAAATGGCAACTGAATTTGGCCGGCACAGTATACCTGTATATAAAGTTTGTGAGTATGGATTAACTGTTTTCTGTTGTGTTTGTCTTGTAACTTCTGGGGAACTCCAAAACTGGGCACTCTAGTGTCACATGCTGGCAGCTACGTGTTCATCCAGGAGAGATCACAAAACGCTAAAGTCTTGGGTGGCACACTTTGTCCTTTTGTGCACGGAGTTCTCCTGCCCTTTGCTATCACTGATTGCTGTGCAATGCTTGCTGTGAAACTGTTTATTATAGAAATAGAACTGTTTTATTATAAGGATAGGATTGTTTGTTGTAAAATAAAGGGTTTATTGATTAAGCTCACTGTCTCGCTTAACCCCCCGTATCCCAAACCGAACCTATCAGAGAGTTTTTCTCTCCGTTTCCACATGGTGGAGGGAAAAACTGTTGCTCTAGCAGAATCCTGTCTTGTGACCTATAGCTGGCTCATTAGATTGACTTGTTCTCAGTCTCCCTGTCGCCCGGGATGGGCTGGTGTTGTTAGACCTGGGGCTCTTAGCTGGCAAACTACAGGTGGCCCATCCAAACCTGAACTTCTGAGCAGTGGCCACACAGAGCCACAGGGCAGGCGAGCACCACAGTCATTGGCCTAAATATAATTTGGTTTACCTTATTTTTCAGGATTTCCTGTTGCGCTATAAGGGCTTTTCTGACCGTTGGATCGGCCTCCAGAGGGAGCTGGGCCAGCCCTGGAGATGGCCCAATGGCACCGAATTCGACCTCCGGTGAGCCGCTTTCCCTGTAGTAACATTGTCAGTGTTAGCTCACAGGTGTCGCTGTGCTGCCAGTGGAACAAGAATTTATCTAACCATGGGGGGTGTTTGTGAGAATGTGTCTGGATTCTTCCCCCAACATTTGAGGCCCCAGTGCAGTGTTGTCATTATTATTTGTATTACTGAAGTGCCTTAGGAGCCCTAGACCAGGGCCCCATTGTGCTAGGCAGTGTACAAACGCAAAAGAAATTTCAGAGAGAGTGCCACACAGAGTGTGTATGAGTGACCTGTGGAATCTCCCCTTTGGGGTTGAATGGTTCCTTCCCCAAATGGTTTACAATATAGCACAGTCCTGGACCTGGGGAAGGCTGCTGCTCCCTTGGAGGGGACATTAACCAGAGCTCCCTTCCCCAGTGGGCTGTCTCAGTGGAAGTTAAACCCCTTAACTCTTCTGAACTGTGTAGTATGGAGACTAGCGTCTGCTCTGCACTGTTGGTGTAACTTGAGGGTCTCTCCCTTGGAAGGTGCTAGAGAGAAATCTCATTTCACTATTAAGAGTCTGTCCTGATGCCCCTATGGACTGAAACCGGCTCGCAACACTCTGACAGTCCCAGAGCTGCCTGGGGAGGATTGTATCAAACTCTTTTCCATGGGGAGCTGCTGCTGTTTGCTGCCATGTGAGAGAGGCCTGTGGAATCTCTCTCCTTTGGGCCAAATGGGACTGGAGAGAAAGTTTCGGTCTAGGTGAGAGCATCAGGCAAAGCTGAGTGGCGGGTAAGTCATGCCAAATATCCACCCAGCATAAAGAGATCACTGAAAGCCCCAGCTGTTGTTCTTCAGCCCCCAGCACCTTCTCCTTCTCCCTGTCCTGCAGTGCCTGCTATCTTCCTACACTCTTACTTTCCCCTTTGCCAAGGAGGAGTCTGAAATGGGACAGATGTCCCTGCTTGCAGCTCCTCCCTTTGCTGACCTGCCTGTGTGTGTAAGTGATGGGGAATGCCCAGCACTCCCTGACTCCAGCCCCTGCTGTCTGTGTTGCAGGTTTCCAATAAGAGGAGGAGGCGACTGTGCATATCTGATTGGTGAGAACTGGGTCAGCAGCTCGAGGTGTGGCACAAAGAGACTCTGGATCTGCAGCAAACCTGATGCCCTTACAATGGGAGAAGGGACGTGACATGGAATCACAAGTTTGAGACTTGTGTGGACTCTGAAGTTCACAGGCCTTTCTGTGAGTGTCCCTCTGCAGCGCTTAGCTCTTGTTCCCCTGCACACTCACAGAACACTCAGATTTGCTGTTCCCAAAGGAATCATACACACGAGCTTACAAGGTTCAACTTGGGGTCACCCCCCTGGTTAACACACAGCACCTCGGTAAACGTATCCTGGTTTGCACTATAAATATATTATCAATGAACAAAAATTCAAGTGAGAGAGAGAGAGAGAGACACTCTGTGCGTCAAAGCTGCCCCCTGCATCCCCATATTCAGCAGTGTCCTAGAATTGTTTGGTACAAAATGTGCCTTGAGGTTTCATTTTGAAAGTCTTGTTCTGTTCAACATTAACGTCCTGTTGGATTGTATGTACGATCTTTGTACGTGAAGTGATGAAGTGGTGCTGTGCATGTTACTAAAATATGTGTGAGGTGGGAAACCCCAAAGCCAGCCTGTCAGGTGTAACAATGGCGTGAATGGCCAGACAGCATTAATGGCTCACTGACACCCAACAAGGAGAGAATCCACTATCTCAAACTGCTTATATGCTTACTCTCTCATGGTAGTCAATGGATACTGCTTGACCATTGGGGGTGGACCACGGGTGGACTGGGCATCTGGCAGTTCTGGTGCACTCAAGGGCTGATGGGCAAATCTGCTCAGGTTACAAAGGCTGGCTGCATGTCGACTTGCCTTTGAAATGGCAAACTGAATATTGAACTTTGCACTGGCCAGGCTTCTGACCAGCTCCAGACTGTACAGTTCTGAGGTGCAGGGCTGAAGAGTTGGAGAGGAAGTGGCTGGTTCCTCTCTATTGTTGGTTCATGAATGGCTGGAGAAAGAATTCATGTAACTCAGTTGGGTGTGTCCCTGCCTGTGTAAGTGCATTACCTGCTAGAGGTTTGTAGCTTGCTATCAGCATCACAGTGAGACAACAACCCACATGCTTTTTAGAGTCTAAACTTAACCCCCAAGGCATTCTCCTGTCTCCTACAGACTAGTTTATCTCTAGTCCTTTTCCCAGCATTTTTAGCCACGTTGCTTGAGATCCTTCCCTTCCTAAAATCAAGCCCACTGGCACCTTGTCCTCACAGATTGAAGGATGCCAGGGTGTGTCTCTGCACTCCTCAATATCCCAGACTAAACCTTTGACCTTCACCTTAAAACAGCATGCCCTTTCCCCGGCTTTTTACCTTTTCCTGTTAGTTTCCTTCTGAAGTCTCCATCAGCTCTTTGTTAGGATTTCACTCAGGATGCTAATAGATTCCTTTTGTAAGACACACAAGGGCCCACCATGAAGATAAATGTCACCTCCTATCTGCAGAAGTTTCTCTTCAGGTAGGCTATCTTCAAATGACCTGCCTTAACAACAGGGCCTAGAGAACATACTTTCCAGCATCCATGCACAACTTCTCATGTGTTCTCTAGACATGCATCTCACAATGGCTATGATCACCAGTATGATGCAGAATTCATAGGGGCCGACCTAGACATGCTACAGGCCAAAGCCTTCCTACCTCAAGACAAGTTTCTATCCCTGGTATTGCTTATAGACACAGCTTAATGCAGCCCTCAGGTGCCAGCAGGTGTGCCTCCAGCTCCTGGGGCATATGGCAGCCAGCCTGGTGGTGATTCCACACACCAGATTTCACATGCACTGCCTGCAGCTGTGGTTTGGCTCAGTTGACAGACTGGGCAAAGCCCTGTTGCTGCCCACCAGGATCAGGAACTCCCTAGACTGGTGGAAGAAGCTGCCAATGCAGGCAAAGGGATCCCCTTTCTCCAGACATCACCTCGTAGGATGGGGTGAGCATTTAAATAGCCTCACAGTGCAAGGCAAATGGTCACCTGTGGAGATATCCCTGCATATCAATCTTCTAGAGTTGAGAGAGGTCAGGAATGCTGGTGCTCACTGTTTCTCACTGATAATAGGATTGCATACTGTGACAGGGCCAGACCTGATGGCTACAGGAGAGTAGTGGAGGGAATCTATATTAGCCCCAGAATTAACAAATCCCTGTTCCCTGGGTGATCCAGCTGGGGCTACTCTGGGGCAATTAGGCCATTAGGCCAGCTGAGGCCAATCAAGGAGCTTGCCCCAGCAGTTAAAAGCCTCCCTGTCAGGCAGATGGGGACAGCTGGAAGGGAGTTAGGAGGGGAGCTGAGCTGAGCTGAGCTGAGCTGAGCTGAGCTGAGCAAAAGCAAAGCTGTTGCGCTGAGGAGCTGCGCTAGAGCAACCACTGCCACATACTGGAACAACCCTGCCAAACAACCCCAAAAGTACCAGAGACAAGAGGGGGTATTTGTTTGGCTATGGCCAGGGATCCAAGGCACAGGCCTGAGGGAGAACCCCTCCCCACCCAGTTCCAGGAAGCAGACTGCGAACAGTGGGGCCAAGGACAGGTGACCCAGAGAAGGGAGTAAGTCAGGGACTGGGCAGTTGGGAGACTACTCCACACAGGGTCTCTGGGTCAGGGCTCAGGGCAGAGGGCAAGACCCCCCCACCCTCCGCTCCCACCCAGGCATATTATAGCCGTAGCGGAAGAGAGCACAGTACCCACAAAAGGGCTGAACAAGCCACCCTTGCCACAATATAAAGATCCTAATGGACAACATAGTCTGCATCTATTATATCAACTGCTGAGGGGGAGGGGATGGAGTGGGCAGATCGCCCTCTCTTTGCACAGAGGCAATTAAACTATGGAACTAGTGCATCTCTCACAATGTCACCTTGTCCACGGCTGACTTCTCTGATACACAAAACATGACAGGGGACAAGCTCACTCGGTCATTCCTGCATGACCACAAATGGGAGATGCACCTGTCAGTACTTCACCACTTATTCACACAGTGGGGAACATCATCCACAGATTGTTTGCCACTTACCAGAAGAAGAAGTGTCTGTGATTCTGTTCCAGGGCAGGGATAGGACAGCACTCTCTGGGCAATGCCCTCCTCCTCCTGTGGGACCAGGACCTTCTTTATGCCTTCCCTCTGTGTCCTCTCCTGCTGAAGGTCCTGCTGAAGTTCAAGAGGGACGGAGCTCATGTAATTCTGATTGCTCCCTCCTGTTTGTTGCAATGTTGTGTATGGTTATGAGGCTTCGCTATGTAAAATTCCCAAATATGTGTCTAACGGTTTGAGACAAATCTAGGCAAAATTCTGCAGAGCTAAAGAGTGTGCTCTGCCGAGATGGAGGGTTCGTTATTTGAGATCTTGGTGTTGAGAAAGGAGCAGCCGGAGAAGGAAGTGCCCACACAATCGTTTATTCAAACAGCGCTTAAGCTATGAGAGTTACAAATCTTAAGCTATTAGCAAGCTGCTAGCAGTGCGACCTAGGCACTTACCACAATGAGGATGGGGAAGCCCGTTACCATCCTGTAAGCGAGCTGCAAGCAAGGAGCCGACCTGCCATGTAGCATCCGCTAGTACCCCGACGGATCTACAGAGAGCCTTGGGCAGGGTGGCACCCGGGGGTCTCTAATATACCCCTCTCCCTGATTCTAGAAATAAGCTCATTGGTTATATTTCAATCCGCTTAGGGATTGGGCCTTAACACTTGTTATTGTTTCTATTGGCAGTTAGCTAGGGACCAATCTACAATGAGCTGTGGTTAGTTGTTTACTGCTAAAGCTGGCCCTTAGCTGGTTTAAACTGGTTCTGCAGTCAGCCTACTTCTGTTTTCATCCCAAGGGTATTTCCAGGCCTCAATGGTATTTCCAGCTCCCGAGGCCTGGCCTCAGGAGGCCTACTTTTGCTCATAAAGCCTGCTCTTGCTCCAGGGCCTAGTCTTGCCATGCTAAGCTGGCCTCGCGTTACAATGATCTTGCGCGCCCTACAAAGAGCCATTGCAACCTCATTAGGACTTGTATAGAGTACCCCAGCTCAGCATTCCAAGAACAAAGGACTGGCCTAGACGTCAACAAAAGACCACAGTGACTGAGGGCATGGAAGGAACCATGCACGGACACTGTCTGTCACCTGACCCTAAAAGGGGAGGCGAGGCCCCAGAGCGGGGAGAAGGAACATGTTAAAAAGGAGAGAGATTTTGCTGTTCGCGCTCTCTTCCACCTCTATCTACAAACACAACCAAGCAGCTGAAGTGCTGATCACAGGGGAAGGCCTGGCTGGAGGCAGACCAGCCAGCCTGGAGTGAGAATCCTCTAAGATGGTAAGGTTGCTGAAAGTGTTCAGCTTAGTTTAGAATGCGTTTTGCTTCTTGTTTTATCTTGAGCAAATCTGACTTGTTTTCCTCTGACTTGTAATCACTTAAAATCTGTTTTATCTAAAGCAGTGCATTTGGTTTAAAGTGTGTTAGGGATTCCATTGGAAATAACAAGGCTGGTGTATATCAATTTCTTTTCCATTTTTTTTGTCCTCTTACTATTCTTTTTAATTTGGGGTATATATTTAATTTGAGTCTCTATTATATTTTTTTAAACTTTCTATGCAGCTTGCAGGCATTTCACTCCTGTGACTGTTTTCGGGGGACCTGGCTTATGAGTTTTGAATAGGCAGGTTGGCCATACTGTAGACTGATGCAGCTTGACTCACCCCTTTACAGGGAAATGGGCCCAGCCTTACTTGTGCCATAATTAATTAGCTGCTTTCCAGCCTGAGGGGGTGGGACTAAGAGGGTTTGGTGATAGCTTAATAGACACCTAGGCCTTATAAAAGGGCTGAGTGAGACAAACAGGCTTGGTCCTGTAGAAGGCTCTGAGTCAGAGTCTGCAGGAAGCTGGGTACTCCAGGGGAACCAGCCTGGGTGCACTGCTCTGTATTGGAGCAGAGAAGGTGTAAGGTCCAGCGGGGGCTGAGAATGGTACTCCAGGAAAAGCAGGCTAGGGGCTCTATCCTGGACCCAGAAAGACTCTCATAATTAGTGAAAGGGACTGGGAACAGGGCCCAGATGGTGAGCTGAAGGGCAGAAGAACCCTTTTGTTCATTTGGGATGTTTTTAGTAGGCTTGTGTTTCTCTCAAAGGGGTTATCTTTATTTGTGACTTGGGTAATGGACTAAGACACTATTTTAGCATAGACCCGTGTGTGTGTGTAAAGTTAATGGGGACACTGAATGAAGTGAACTGAGGCAGGAAGTGCTTGTAGTGCCACACTTAGCCAGCAGGGAGTGCTGCAGAACAGGTATACTCTATGAACAGATACAGAGTGCCTGATGGCAGCCAATTGGCCTTCAGAAGGACAGCTGGTGCTGGTTGTGCCTGGTCTACACCCAAGTCTTAAGAGAACCAGGTAACATTACTCAGGGCTGTGAAATATTTTGTGCCCTGATTGCCATAGTTATGTCAACCTACCCGCACCGTACACACAGGTAGGTCAATGGAAGGAAGACCTAGCTACGGCCTCTCAGTGAGGCAGATAAACTACAGCAAGAAAAAAATCCCTTCAGTTGCTGTGGTATCTATGCTACAGTGTCATGGCTGCAGCACCATAACTCCTACTGTAGTGTAGACATATCTTAACATTGTGCATGTGTGTGTTATGGCAGAGAAACTAGCAGTTGTGGGGCCTGCCCATCTTTTCTGGGTTCCGTCTTCTTCCCCAACTTCCCTATCATCAGGGAATCAGCCACCCCAGCTGCAGTGCTTCCCCTCCAACCAGTGAAGCAATTCACTACAGCAAACACCATCCTCTCCCAACAAGGAAGCAGATAGCTGGGGATTTTTGGCCCTGTATGTATGTTTCTTTCTGACAGTTTATTTAAAAAAAATAAAAATAAAAATAACCCTGCAGCAACCAGGACTCAGATTAGGCCAGTAGCCAACATAATGCCTCTTCTTAGATGTGTTCTTGTTCGCTAGAGTCTCAGCTTTCATTTAAAAAAATAGTCTCTAGCTGTTTTGATTGTAAAGAAAACCTTTACAGCATAAACAAAGTAAATGGCACAGCGACATAGTGAGAGATGGTCCCTGCTGCAAAGATCCTACAATCAAAATACAGGCCAGATGAAGGATTATTATCCCCCTTTTTACAAAAAGGGAACGAACAAATGAAGGGTGAGATTTTTTTAAATGATTTTTGGCTTGCAGGGTTTAAAAGTCCCCAGTTCTCACTGCCACCTTCTTCCTAGGTACAGGGAAGGTGTGGGGGTGATGGAGACCTGGATGTGTCTACTTGGATCAGCTAGGGTGAGCCTGCTGCACCCAGTCCTCTGCTGGGTGGGGCTAGTGGCAGAGGCCCCAAAGTGCAGGTTTTGGCACTAACAGCCCACTGAAATGCATAGCTCAGTTCCTCATCTCATGGCTATTGTTGCAGGGTCTCTGTAAACTTGGGAAAGAAAAATTCCAGTCCTGTTGTATATGTATTAGTGTGGTAAATTACATGTTCATATGTTAAAAATGCTACCATCCCATACAGGTGTTAGCCACAAGTATTTAAATCCAACCCAGCCCCTAAAAAAGGTGTCTTCTAACTTCACTAAAATTGTAATATTTTTTAAAAAGTCTTTTTCTGAACTAAAATACTAACATTTAGGTCAGTCTGCTAATTTCATCTCGTCTAAGCAAGCAAAGCGCAGCAACAAAATAGCACTTAAAAATATCCAAGTAGCAAAAGGAAGCAACCTTCTTGCAAAAGCAAGCTGCTTCTGTAACATGACATCAAAACTTTGATTTCATTTAGTCAAAAACCCAATTTTTTGTTGAAAATGCATTTTGACAGAAAATCTTTGACCTGGTCTTATGTGTTTTTGTGGAGGAATGTTAATTTCTGAAGTAACCATTTTTTGTTTGCTTCTGCACTCTTTGCATTTGATTCATAATTATCTGTAATTGCGGAGGCTCCATGTTAAGATCCACATGACTAACATAATATGGGTGTCACTCCCCTGAATTAGCATTGATTAGAATAATGGTCAATTTCAGCCTATCAAACCTTGTTCTCCAAAGTAAAATTGTAGTAATTTTGAGGGCTAAAATTACTTTGTGCTCACCACCTTAAAACAACCCTTTCGTTCCAAGATGCATCCAAAAACATCAGACATCTCTTACCAGTGGACTTCTTGAATTGATCTTCAGGAGCTTTGCTTAGTAACATTGTTCTTCCTTTGTAGGTACATCCCTGGGGCGTACAGACAGACTGAGCACTTACTGATCAGATAAGTATAGTCCAGTGACCCTCCTCTTGCTCAAACAGAAATTTTATTCCAAGTTTTGATTCTCTATAGTATATTAGTGATCCTCTAAAAGAATCATTCTGCCTTCTCTCCTCAGATTCATCTCAGACCAGCTCATTACTCATCTCAACACATGATTATCAACCTATCTGACAGCTAGGGTGGAATCACAGAAACAGACAAGAATCAGGTGAGAGGCTTGGTCTAGATTATCCTGGAATCTATATCAGGGGCTTTCACAAAAAAAAAAAAAAATCTTCGGTGGCCTCAGAGTGTGGCTGCCTGCACTTGCTGGTGGCTGTTCTGACAAACCTGTCTCTCTGTCCCTGCCTCCTGCGGCCATTCAACAAGAACCTGCCTCAGGGAAGGTGGATTGGGAACTCACCAGCCTCCTGTGGAGTCCAGATTCCTTGTGCTCTGGCTGGGTGGGAGGGAGGGAGAACTCTGATGACCAAATGCCACGGCAATCTCCACTGACAAGAGCCACCTCCAGCACCTTGCACTCCAGGATCACTTGTCTCCAGAGGTGCTGCCTGGAGCCCCTGAGGAGGCTGTGTTGTGGTGCAGGGTGCTGATCCCTACTGATAGCACCAGCACAAACAACAACACAGACATCTCGCTGCCCTTTGTAACAACTGCAGGAGCTGTGCACGGCAGGGAGGGGCCTCTGGTTTGGGGTACCTCCTCCACCCCCCGAATCTTCACCTGTGCTTTGGTTTGGAGGCTGTGGTAGAAAAAAAATCTGCTGGTGGCCACATTTGAAAGCGCTGATCTATAGAATACTTAGTCCCATGTACTAAGGCAGAACTCATCTAGACTTACCAAGGTCCCTTCAGTCCTACATTTCTGATGGCTTTCTGAATGAGCCCTGGGATTCCAGTGATATCACAGGTGTGGCTGCTCTGGTGGATGTTAAGAAACCACTTTATGTTCGAACTCCCCGTTCTCAGATGCTTCTGAGTTTGTAGGTTTTCCAGAGCTCAGAGGGAGCAAGACCCAGATCATCAAAGCATATTTAGGTGCCTAAATTTCTGGCCCCAAAATCTGGAGTGCTGTTTTAGTTTGATCATGTGTGTTAGGTGGAGAAGGACCTCCAGTTGGAAGGAGGTTCTCAGGCTGTGGGCTGCAGTTCCCATAAGTCGCTGTAAGCATGCTGGGAAGCCACAGCTGGTCTTATGGTTCAAGAGTTCTCAATCTAGGTGGGTTGTGAACATGCAGTTGCATTCACATTGCCCTAATTGAGGATAGAATCCCAGCTAGATGGCAGGTCTTAACCTGGTATGGAACAGATTAAGGACCTGTTATATTTGGAACTGTGTGTGTGTGTCCAAGTAATGAGAGGAAGTCTGCTTCTGAGTGGGATTCATCAGGACCCAATTAAGGCATTAACACTATGGACCCTGACTAGGGCCCTGGCTCCTGGAGTCCATTGACTACCTCAGACTCAGTGTCCTTGTATTTGTTAAAGTTTTGAGTCCTTGGGAAGAGATGATTAT
>NW_027131221.1:0-22293 GCF_026122565.2 Emydura macquarii macquarii | reverse complement strand
CAGATGGAAAGGGGCAGACGACACCCGGGTTTATTGCAGGGCAGGGACACGCCCCCTGTGGGAAAGGGCTGATTGGTGAGGAAATCCTGACCCTGCTGTCAGCTGTCCAGGGCGGTAGCTGGGTCTGCAGGACGGACATTCTCACCTGTCCATAACTGGCACTGAACTGCCCAGCTCTCTCTTCCCAGGATTTACATGCTCAGACCGGGCTTTAGTAATTTGCTGCTAGCATAATATGACCAGACAGGAGCTGTTCTGTGTCTGTGGGTTTGGGGCAATGAAGGCCCTGTCCCCATTGCAAGAGCAGACGGGTTTTTATAACCAGCTTGTGACACTCCCCAGACCCAGTTACAGCAAATTGTGCCCACACGGCACCTTTTCTGCCTCACAGCTGTGGCTGAGCTGTGTGTGTGTGTGTGTGTGTGTGTTTGCTCCCAGCATGCTGCCTGGCTGTGTGTGCACTGGTGCATGCTGGGAGAGTCTGGGGCAGCTCCAGGAGGAGTCAGAGAGCCCAGGGGCCATGCACACACATTGCAGCACCACTGGCCCAGGGGTCCCTGCACTCCGGGGTGTCTTACCGCACAGAGCGGGAGGGGGCGGGCAGGAGAGTCACACAAACACCACTGGGGGGCCTGTTAGGGTTGCCACCTCTGAGGTCCAAAAAACCGGGACATCTGCCTGCTCCACATACCCCGCCTGTCCCCTCGCCGCGGCACTGTCTGCCCAGCCCACCCTGGGAGAACACCCAGCCCCCGCAGTCTCCTGCCCTGTGGCTGCCCCAGATACCAGCCATGCCAAGCAGGACACGGCGCCAGATCTACCCCCCACTCCGGCAGTGACCCCCACAGCCAGTGCCTGCGTGATGGTGAATGGGCCCTGCTAGCCCCGAGCTCCCCATCTTACTCCCTGCTCCCAAACTGCTCTGTCCCCACGGCTCCCAGACACTCTGGATCCAGGCTCCTTCCACGCTGGCACCGCCACCCCACAGCTCCCCACGTCCCACAGCCACGGACACACCCGGCACTTGTAGACACTCCCCACGTTAGCCCTGATCATCCCCCCCCCGCCTGTGACACTGAACTGCTTCCCCCCTACGAGGTCCCATCAGCGCTCTCCAGCCTGGGGAGAAAACGCTGGACATTTCAGGCCAATCTGGCCAGGTGCAGGGAGAAAATCGAGTGTTTGGCTTTGGGAAAAGTCTCATGTTATAAACACAAAGGGTTCGTCTACACGGCCTGAGGCAGCAAGTCTCAGAGCCGGGGTGACAGACGTGGGGTTTTGCAGCTCTCTCCCCTTTGCCTCCCTGGCACGTGCCCTTCCCCTTCACCCCCCTCTGCCCCCAGGATCCCATCCTCCCTTCTCCCCCTGCCCTCCTGGCACCTGCCCCTCACCCCCAACCACCCTCTGTCCCCTGGCATCCACCTGCCCCCTTCCCCCTGCCCCCATCTGCCCACCTGGTGCCTGCCACTGCCCCATGATGCCCACCCCACCCCTCACCCTCCTCTGCTGTCCTGCCTCCCGCCCTTCCCCTCACCCGCCCCAGCCTCTCTGCTGTGTCTGCCCCCCTGCCCCCTCCCCACCCCTCTCTGCCCCCCAGCTACCCTCATCTTCCTCTTCCCCCCTGGTGCCAGCCCCTCCCCCTCTGCCCTCCTTGTGTCAGACCCTCTGCTCCACCCCCTCAATCCCTCAGTACCTGCCCCTCCCCACTTTACCCTCCTGATGCCCACACTCCTGAGCACCCTCTGCCCCCCCTTCATCCATGGCTTCCCTCACCCCCTGCCTTCCTGCTGCCCAACCCTCCTTTCACCCCCTTCTCTGCCCAGGGACCCACTCCTTCCCTCCCCTCCCGCTTCCATCCTTTTACCTGCCCTTTCCTTTCCCTCCCAACAGATCCCACCCCTCGGCACCAACCCCTTCTCTTGCCCCTTCTGCCCTCTGATGTCTGCCTCCCCTTGCCCCTTGTTGGCCCTGGTGCCTGCCCCTCCTCCTGCCCCCTTGCTGCCTGCCTATCTGTTCCCCCCTCTGCCCCACGGTTGCAGGCCCCTTTCCTTGCCCCCCTTTGCCTTTGGCTATCACCCCTCCCCTCACCCCTCCTTTCCCCCTGGCACCCACCTCTTCCCTTGTCTCCCACCCCCTGATAACCCTCCTCGATCATCCCATGGCACAAGCCCCTCCCCTCACCCCCTGATGCCTGTCCCTCCCTCGCACCCCTGCCATCTTCCCCAACATCCACCAGCCCCTGCCCCTCTCCACCCTCACCCCATCTGCCCCTGGTGTCCGCCCCTTCCCTTGCCCCACATTAGCCCCCTGCTGTCTGTGCCTCCCCTCGCCCCCTTTACCCTCTGGGGCCCACCCCTCCCCTCATCCACCCTCTTCCCCCCTGGTGCCAACCCCTGCCTTCGTTACCTTCTGCCCCCATAAGGCTGCCCTTTGCCACACCCCTCTCTGCCCCCCTGTGCTCCCCTGCTCCATCATCCCCCCCATTCTACCCCCAGTACCCAACCCTTCCCCCCTCTGCCCTCCTTGTACCCACCCCACCATTCACCCCCCTCAGCCCTCCCCCCGATACCCTTGGCACCCGCCCCTGCTATCCTCACCTTCTCCCCATTAACAAATGCTCCTTTCCTTGCTCCCCTGATGCCCCCTGGGCTCTGCCTTTCCCCTCTCTCCCCTCTGCCCCCCGGCACCTGCCCCTCCCCTCACCCACCTTGTCACCTTGTCACCTGCGCCTTCCTACGCACCCCCTTTGCCCACCTGGTATGCACCACTCCCATTGAGATCCCTCAGCCCCGCCTGCCTGCCCCTTCCCTCACCCCCTCTAGTGTCCTGGAGCCAGCCCCACATTTCACTGCCCCTCTGCATCCCTATCAACCACCCCATCCGTCACCCCACTCTGCCCGCCTGGCTCACTCACGGCCTCCTCTTCTCTTGCCCCACTTTGGCCCGTGGTGCCCACCCCTCCCATAACCCCCTTCTACCCTCTGGGTCTTGCCCCTCCCCTCATCCTCTGTCTGTCCCCCCCAGTCCCCACACCTCCCTTTGCTCCCCTCCGCCCCCGGGGTCTGCTCTTCTCCACAGCCCTTTCTCTGGCCCCTTCATACTCACCTCCTACATCACACCCCCCCCCCCCTCTGGTGCCAGCCCCTCTGCCCTCCTTTCATCATCCTTACACTCACCTCCTCCTCAACCCTAGTAGTGTTTGTCTGCCCCACACCTCATCCCCCCCATGATTCTCTGCTGCCTGCCCCACCCCTCACCTCATTTGTCCCCTTCTCATCTGCACCTTCCCCTACCGCCCTTTGCCCACCTGGTCCCTGCCACACCCCTGGCAAACCCTCTGCCCCTAGTTCCAGCCCCTCCCTCAATCCCCTCCTTTTGCTCCCCTCTGCCGCCTTGGGGCCTGCCCCTGTGTTTGCCCCTTGTGTGCCCTGGTGCAAGCCCCTTCCCTCTCCCCACTGTGCCCCACTGCCCGCCCCTTTTCTTGCCCCCCCCTTTGGTTGCCTGGTGCCCACCCCTCCTATCACCCCACTCTGCCCCCTGGCACCTGCCCCTCCACTCACCCTGCCCTGCCCTCCAGTGACCACCCCAGCCCTAGCCCTTCCCTCTGCCCCCCGCTAGCTGCCCAGCTCTTTCCTTCTGGTGCTTGCCCCACTCCTCACTCCCCAACCCTGGCACCTGACCCTCCCCACGTCATTCACCCCCCTGCCCCCTGGAGCCCACCCCCTCCACCTTCCCTTTGCCCTGGGTCTGTCCCCTTCTTCTCCCCTGGAGCCCAACCCTTTCCTCACCCCACACAGCCTCCTGAAACTTGCCCCTGACTTCACCCCCCTCTGTCCTCCTGGTGCCTGCTCCTTCCCTTCCCCCCATTGCCCTTGTGCCTGCCCCTCCCCCTCTGCCCCTCCTCTGCCTCTCCCAGCCTCAGCCTGTCCCCTCCCCCAGTCCCTGGGCTGCCCTCCCCTCCCCTGCCCTGCCCCCGCTGACACCTTCCCACCCCTCCCCCGCTCCTGCTCCCCTTCCCCTCAAGTTCGCTCCCATGGGCAGAGGGGCCCTGACTCCCCTTAAGGGGCAACAACCCCCCCCAGCGATTAACGGGGACGCAGGTTAATTTTCCTTTGATCCCGTGACCAGCCCCTGCCCCGGCCCTGACTCTGTGACTCTCTCCCCAGTGGACGTGACTCTGGATCCAGACACGGCAAGTCCCTGGCTCGACCTGTCTGAGGATCGGAAACGTGTGAGACGCGGAGACACACGCCAGGATCTGCCCGACAATCCTGAGAGATTTGATCCTTGTCCCTGTGTGCTGGGCACTGAGGGGTTCCCGGGCGGGAGGTGTTACTGGGAGGTGCAGGTGGGAGACAAGCCTGAGTGGGACCTGGGGGTTTGTAGGGAATCTGTGAACAGGAAGGGGCTGGTCGCACTCTCACCTGGGAATGGATACTGGGCCATTCGGCTGAGGGATGGCAGATACGAGGCCGGCACCTCCCCCCCAACCCCTCTCTCCGTGAGCGTCAGGCCCAGCCGGGTGGGGATTTTCCTGGACTATGAGGCGGGCGAGGTCTCATTTTACAATGTCACTGACAGGTCCCAGCTCTTCACTTTCACCGACACCTTCTCCGGGACGCTTCGCCCTTATTTCTATCCTGGTCTCAATGCTGGGGATAAAAACGCGGCTGCCCTGATCATCTGCCCGGTCCCAGCCCAGGCCGGAGGGAATCTCTGTCCAACAGCGACACCCGCGGCAGAGACTGTCCCCCCCCAGCGCTGAGCAGCCCCAGGCCTGTGCCCAGGGGAGGGGCTAAAGGGTACCACCCGCCTGCCCCCGCCACCCGCCCCTCAGTTCCCAGCACCAACCCTGTGAGCTGGGGGAAGGGAGAGAGGCAGAGAAGGGGGTGGGGGGAGCCAGCTGCTGGGCTGGGGAGCAAGGGGTGTGTGGGTTGGGTGGGGGCAGCATCAGGGGTGGAAGCTGAGGGTTGGAGTGGGGAGGAGGCTACAGTGGCAGGAAGGGAAGAGCCAGGCTGACATGAGGAAGACTCTGGTGGGGGGGTAGGGATATAATAAGGGGGGAGAGGCCCATGAGTGCAATGGGGCCAAGGAGCGAGGGCAAGGTCCCGGCATTTCCTGCCCTGGGGGAGTCTCTGCCCATGGGGGGGGAGTGAAACGTCCACAGGGGGCAGCGCGGGGGCAGGGGTGAGAGCCCCGGGGCCCTGCTGTACGGGCCGCTCTGCGCTGCAGCCTCAGCCTGTGGGGGAGCTGGTCCCAGCGCGATGGGGGAGGGGTGGGGAGAGCTGGGGGAGGGGATTCGGTAGCTGGACCAGGGGAAGGGCAAATGGGACTCGTTCACGAGAAGGAGCCCAGGCAGCTTTTCCCCCTTCCCAAATGTTTGCCCCACCCTGGTGCAGTGCGACAAACAGCTCCCGGCACAGGGTGATACTGGTAGGAAATACGGACAGACAGCTTGTGTCTTCTACTGCCCCGTCATATGTTGCTGCCCATCATTTTTCCCCAGCCCAGGGGTAGCAGATGGTGACAGACGGGATCAGTCACTCCTGTCTGAATTTTCTGCCTCTGTGAAATCTCAGTGTAAAATAGGAAGAGAAAGAGAAAAGAGATTGTTCTAAATTAGAACATGTTGCTATGCAAGGTGTAAGTATAAGAATATTATAAATTACATTTCAAGATTATTTCAAAAGCATTTTAAACATCTAAACATATGTTTCAAAATGGAATTATTTACCTTTATGTTTTTAATTCTTCTCTCAAAACATTAAAACTCACCTCTAAATATCATTCATTTGTATTTCTACTGCGTGATTTCAGGAAATCCAAAATATTTTTCCTAACAAAAATGTCAGCTCTCTCTCTCTCTCCTTACTTACTCCTGACTGGTTCCCTCTGGAAGGCAGGGCACATGCACTTTTGAAAAGTAATAGGTGAAAAAAAGATGACAGACTTAATTAAGCAAAATATTTCAATGAACTCACACAAGATTCCATATTAATATCCCAAGAACTTCTGCTAGAATTAATTCATGTGATTTAAAACTTTCTAGCTACATATAATCGGTAATTAAAATATGACCCTCCCTTTCCTGTTCTCCTCACATCAATTAACAAAACACAGTCCCCACCCTCCAATGCTATTTTCCTATATACAGGAAGGTCTTCTACCTTAGCCTTTATCGTTTGTTTTTCTTTAGCAATATTATTTCCAGGCAATGTGCTGTGAGTGTCCATTTTCTCTTTCAATGAGCTCTTTGTGGGCTTGTTATCAGGACACAACAAATGGAGTTTGGTAAAGAAATAGTGAAAGACTTGTAGTCCTTAAATGAGTCAGCAGAAACTAACGTAATTGTATTAAGGATCCTGGCACTTAAAGACACTTCTCATGCCATTTGTGAAAACTTCATCAGGAAACTTTTCTTCTCAGTCATACATCAGTCCAAAGGGTGATATTTTTGTTGTCATGTGACGTTTAGAGCACCAAAAAAAAAAAGAAACTTGTTCCAGGAAATTAATCCCAATTGCTCTGGGTTCTGTCCTCCATCTCCTGGAATTCTCTGTAAAAATAGTGATTAATTGGTCTACTTCCTTGAAATTAGTGACTGAATGTAAGTTCTTGAAGAGGTAGTTGAATAGAGGTATAAGGGGAGGCACATCACATGGCATTGCTACAAATGCTTCTTTTTTTTTTTTTTTAACCTTGATGCAATATGAACAGTTTCAATACAGTTCAATTTTGAAGATTTATTGAAAATATTCAATTCATGGCAAAGCTCCCTCTATTTATCTTAATTAATTAATTAATTAATTTAATTATTTGAAAATCCACACCCTCAAATTATCTTGTGATGGATTCATTTGGCTTTTCAACCTGTCGGCTGGTTTCTAAGTGGCACGAGCTGGTGAAGCTACGTGTTTTTCCCAGTTTTTCCACACAGGGAAAGGTTAAGCTGAAAATATGTAATTTTTCCATAAACTTTCCTTCAGAAATACCTGTGGTCCTTTCCCTATATTCCACTGAAATTATGGGTCATTTCTTATCCAATCTGATTGCATAATTACATGGGAAAATGTGTTGGTAAGCAGGTTCAAGTACAAAATAATTTTTGGTCTCTGAAGTGACATAAAACTCTGTCATCACCAACAATTTACAGACAGTGGTGGGGATGTTCACTTGTAACTATCTGACTGTAGATGAGCTCCCCCGTCAGCTCCTGGAGCCCCTGGCTGGCAGGCCCACTTGGGGAATTAAGCAGCACGTACAGTGCACCTGGCTACCTGCCCCAAGTGTGTTTATTAATCTTTATGCTCAAGGTACACTGCAGCACAGCAGCAGTTATGTGGAGCTCCGTCCTGTTCCCTGGTTCAGCCTTTTACACCAGACTCCTGACAGGCGCAAGTGATCCCCTCGACCCTTCCAAACCCAACCTGCCTCCGTCCCTCCTCCCCTAACTACACCTGCTGCCCTGGCTGGTTTATTATAATATGTTTTTTATAATGGTTAATGTCTGCACACAGTCACTGTCTCAGTTTGGGTCCTTTTCCAAGAGTAAATAAGTACAGACCAAACATCTGCAGCTGTAACTTGCATAAATATGCTGTGCTAGCACCACGAGCCATAGAGGTCATTGCTGCACTGCGCCATCCGTTAGTACACATGTGTGCTGTGATAGCTGATTAGCAGTCTTATTGTGCAGCAATAATAAATCCAGACAGCGATGAACAATAATCTGGCAGGGGACATGTCACTTGCCCATTTTGTGAGGACCTGGCCAGGATTTTGCACAGCTACACCCCCACCCGACACAGAGAGGGTGTGGAACCTGCCGCCTGCTCCCCTCCCCCGAGGACAGCCACAACCCTCATAGGAGGATGCGCAATGAGGCTGGTGAGAAGCTGTCCCCTGAGAGCCAGGATCTCTTTGCAACTCAGTCCCCTGGCCCCGCTCAGGCAGACAGCGAACCAGATTCCTGCCCTGCAGCGACGGCGCCGATTTCCAGCCACAAACCCAGACTGGGACCAAGAGGCAGAGCCTCAGAGGGAATCTCGGTGTGTCAGTGCAGAGCTTTAGGGTATTTGTGCTACGCAGCCACGATAGCTTCCATCCTGCGGGCCCAGGACTGCATCCATTTTTGGCACATGGGAGCTAGGAGGTTTCCAAATCTCCTGCCCACCCCCTCCCTCCTCAGCCCAGGCTGTCCTCTCATCTCCCGCTCCCCACTCCCCACATTTTCCAGATTGGCGGCAGCTCTGCCCAGGCAATCTGCCTCTGTCACATGTTAAAGCCCCAACCCATGACCGTTTTTCAGCCCACACCATGGCGGGCACCTGCCAACCTACCTCTCTTCTTTTCCCCTCCCCCGTTTTGGTGGCAATAAAAAAATGAATCACTTAAAAGATAATTTTATAAAGGCAATTTTTATAACAATTTCTATCAGTGACAATAAGAGCACAAGTGACAAACAGCAAAAGGATAAGCAGCAAGTGACTTAAAGTCAAGTAACGTAACGACAGCTTTATCAGTGATAGCTATATTTATACCAAAGGAAAGAGGCTCTATCAAGCAGTTTTTCAATGAGCACAGTGGCAGTTTTATGAATGAACACAGTTTATGAATGAGCATGGCTTTATGAATGAATGCAGTTTTATGAACGAATATTATTAATTTAGTAAAAAAAATCATTTTAAAACCAATTCTGTGATATAATTTTTTTGATTTCATGACTGTTTCCCTACAATTCCCCCAGCGTCCAAAGCATGATGGCAAATCCAGTCAGCATGCACAGTACTGCCACAAATCCCAGCCTAGCCCTCCCCATGCACACACCACTTACCACCTCTGAGGTTCCCCCAAGGCTGAGAAGCATCTCAGGGAAGGAAAGTCAGAAACGCATAAAACCAGTCACCCAGGCAGGAAACTCTGCTGTGTGACTCCTCTCAGGGCAGACCCTCACTAGGGTAAGCCGCCTTGACTTCAGCACCTCCTGGGACCGACCTTGAAGCCTTCAGCACCCCTGGTCCACACCAGGAGCTTCCTGCAGTGAGTCCGCCTGAACAGGACACTTGGGGAAAGCCTTATACATCCCCAAAGGGGAACAATGCACCCCTGACGTCCGCAGTGACTCTCAGCCAGGTGTGTAAAACAGAGGGGTTTGTTAGTGGTCCTGAACACAGCCTAGCAAAGTTCTTTGTTAGCACAGAACCCAGAAAGTCCCAGCTAAGTCCGTCTGTGTCAGACCCAGAGTGCAGAGCCCTGGCTCTTTCCCCGCAGTCCCAAACCAGAGTGTCCTGCTTCCCACAGCCACCCTCAGGCACACCCAGTTGGACCGTCTCCGTCCTTTGTTGAGTTTCCCGGAGCAAAACTGGTCACCTGCCCCCACCTCTCTCTTTGTTCTCCAACTCGCTATAGCCAGCTGCCTTCTTGCAGAGGTTGCCCCCACTCACACCAGCCTCAGTCGCTAAGTTACAAAATCTCCAGCCATTGTCAGGGTGCAGGCAGCTAGCCGGCAGTCACACTTGGTCCTCTAGGGGTCTCTGCAAAGAACAATCACCCTTGTCCCACCACCTGGCTATTCATGCAACACGCAGGGCGCAGCGAGGCATGTACACAATATTCACACAAAACACTAAGAAAATCCCCCGTTTTATCACAAAATCCTCTTTGGAATATGAACAATAACGGCTTGTGGGTTTGTTCCTATTCCCCAGCCACGGCAGTGGCCAGACCCTCAAGGACACGGCCTTTATCAGTGGATGAGTGGCTGCTAACCTGGGGTGGGGGGAAGGAAAATGTGGGATGAAACATTCACAGACCTCAGAGCAGCCTTCAAAAAGTAAACCCACAAAAACAACGGGGGAAGGGAGAGGCTGCACTTGAGGACAGAAAGGGGGGAAGAAATGGAGCTGTCCAGAGAGATCCTGGGAGTGGCCAAAGGCAGCGTTGCAGGGCCAGGGACAGCGCTGCCATGGCACAAGACACTGGAGAAGGACAGAGCTGCAGAGACAACTCCTGGAGCAACGCAGAGCCAGAACGCTCTGCTGCAGCACAGGCTGTGTTAGACACCAGGCAACGCGGTGCCTCAGCCAGGACCAGCCACGCTCTGCAGCCCCTGGGCAATACAGGGTCCTGGGAACACCAGCAACTCCTCCCTGCTGCACCCCCAGCAGTGTCCCCAGGCACCATTCCCGGCACAGGCCCTAGCTCAGGGCAGCCAGCACAGCCGCCTTTGGCAGCCCAGCTTTCTTGAGCATCAAAAATCCTGATAACATCCAGCCTTGCCACTCAACGCTGGAAGACACAAGAACAAGAAGAGGCAGAAGCCAGGTGTGTGCTGACCTGGGACTCGACGCCATCCCTGTTTTGTTCTGGCCTCCACTGCACTGTGTCCCTAAGTTCTCGCTTCATTATTGTTTTATGAAAGGTTCGTTTGTTTGTTCTCTAGGTTGTTGTTTAATAATAAAATCTATTCACAGTTCATTACTAAAGAGCAACCTACTGACTTGTTGGACTCTGTAAAAAACTAAAACGATCGATTAACCATTTATTAAAGCATCTATTAATCATTAATTAATCCCTTATAAACGCTTCATAAATGGAACCTTAGGAGAAAGTGTGACCCAAGGAAAACATGTGACCCACATAATAACACAATGGGGTGGCTCCACACTACACTGGGGCTGGAAGGCAAGTGGTAATTCCCAGCAGGTCTACCCTGCCCCGCCCAATCCGTACTGCCTGCCAGTTAGAGTCAGAGGTTGCCCCAGCCCCATTGAGGAAGGCATTTACATGGGAGCAGAAAGAGAAGCTGAAGATGGAACCTTTCTTCTTGCTCCTCCCAGAAAGAAAGTTACCTCCTGCTGGGGTCACTTTTTCAGTGGGTTGGAGAAGGAGGACGTGCTCCCCCAGCCTCACTCTGCTCAGTGTCAATATTATCACAGGCCACAAACCAAGGAACCCAAACCAGCCCCCAGAGCCCTTGTCTGTGTTTGCAGGAGCAAATCCTGAGCCACCTCCAGCATGTGAGGGAGGAGAGAAGAGCTGCAGGCACTGAAATCCGACTGGGACAAGGAGAGTGGGAGGCTCCTGGTAGGTGTCCTGCCCTGCCCAGAGCAGACTGGGAAGCAGGCAGGCAGAGCTCTCACCGTGGCTGCGTCTGTTGGCTGGTGGTGGCAGGTCTCTACAAGGCCGGGTGCCCTGAGCAGCAGCCTCTGGTGAGTTGCACTGGAGAGGCCGGTGCAAAAGGCAAGAGTCTAAGGAGAGATTCTGGGGGAAGCAAGAGAAATTGTGGAGAGACCCTACAGTGGCCGAGTTCAGGGTGTTCTGGCTGCTCGGCCTGTAGCTGGTTTCGTGGGGCAGAGACCAGGTGCCGCGGCTGTGGCAAACCCCCGGCTCCATCCCCAGGAGGTGCTCACCTGGCCAGGCTATTTACAGGATCTGTCACTGTTTCCAGTGTAAGTCACTAGCTCTCTAGTCACTGCACAGCCTTGTCCACACACACATTGTACTGCTTTAACTCTACTAGTGTAGTTACAACAGTACAAAGTGTTTGTGTGGATGCAGTTCTAACGGGGCTTGTCCAGGTGGGAAAGTTACAAAATCTTACGGTAAGGTGGGAATTGAAACCACTATAGTTACACTGGTACCATTCTCCTTGTTGATGCTCTGATTCTAGAGGGGCTTCTAGACCGACAGAACTGTGTCTGTGCAGGGTTGTGCTGCTCTAACTCTTTATTGTAGAAAAATCACCCCCTGAAATAGTGACACCAGAATAAAAACTTTGTACAGACCAGGCCTAACTAAAGATGCATTTTATTTTCAATGCTGACTGGTTTAGGACAGGTCCACACTTCAAATATCAGTGGCACAGCTGCACCGCTGCGGCTATGCCACTGTAGCACGTCCGCTGAAGACAGAGTCTAAGCCGATGGCAGAGCACTGCCCGTTGACTTAATAGCTACTGCCTCTCGCCGCGGTGGCGTTGTGTTGGTGGGAGAAGCTCTCCTGCAGCCATAGCGCTGTCTACACCTGCACTTAGGTCGGTGTAGCTATGACACTCTGGGGTGTGTGTTATCCTGACGAAATTTTGTAGCACAGACCAGCGCTGAGTTAAACCTGTGCAAATCCCTGTGTCGATTCTCTGTTGAATTGGTTTGAGTGCCTTGTAGTGAGCTTCATTCAGTCCCACTATTTGATGGCAGTGGGGACAGGGGAGGGCCAGATTTGTTTGTGTTCTCAGCATCTCCTCTCCCCACGTGGGCCTGCAAAGCCTCAGCCTGTCCCCTCGTCTGCTCACGCCCGGCGTTGGCACTGGGGTGGCTCAGGGAGCAGCAGCAGCAGAGGAGGGAGCAGCACAGACCCCACCCCAGAGCCTGGCCAGCACAGAACAGCTGATCCCTGTCTGACAGCAGCCAGTCTCTGAGCACCTCCCCCACTCTTATTTCCCTCCCTAGCAGGCCTGGCCCTGCCCAGCCCATTGCCCCTCCCCTGGGCAACTCCCTCCCCCTGGGGACTGACCGACTGCCAGCTCCTCTGGTGTCTCTAGTGGAGGGGCAGGGAGCTGCCGGGAGGGCGAGAGGGCCGGGGCTCTCACCTTCTTGTGCCAACCCCCCCTTTGTCTGTCATGCTTCTTGCTGGGCAGCCTGGCCACCGCTCTGGGAGGTCGCAGGTGGGCCGTGCTGCCAGCAAAAGCCAACAGCTGGTCAGGAATAACCCAAGATCCAAGTGCCTTTGAACACAGACGCCCTCCACGTCCTGGGGCCCAGAGAGACTCTGCCTCTGCGACCCCCTCGCAGTCTCCAGGCCGGCGCCAGTCACTCCAGTGTCGGTGGGAGCTGCTGCTGGGCAGAGGAGCTGCATCTTCAGCCGGCTGCTGTTCCCGAGATTCAAGGCAAGAGATAAATAGCTCCGCATCCCCCTCCCTGCCTCATCCAGTGATCAGTGCCAGAGACTTACCTGCCCTGCTGGGGCCCTGCTGGGAGAGCTGGAGCAGGGGAGTGAGAGCCCAGCCTTTCCTGTCAGTGTCTTTCTGGGACAGACAGTCTCAGTGTTACCATGACATAGCCTAATGCCCTGTCTTCAGCCAATATTTCAATGATGCACCATAAAGAAGGAGACTCTGATCCCGGAGGCTTCCATTGGACACCGCTCCCCTCTGCAGCTCAATAAATGGCTGTTTATTGCTGTTACCCTTTGTACCGCACTCCCCAGCTGCACCTTTCTGCTGCTATTAATGCAGGACATCATCTCAACTGGATCATAAATGATGGGGGAGGGGAGAATGCCATAGGGAATGCTGGGTAGATCTGGGTTTCGAGAGAGCTTTTCCCCTTAATATTTAAATACTGTTTTTCTCTCTCATTGTCACCAGGTTGAGCTTATTTTCTTGGAAAAATAATGTGGCCACAGAAAAGATCAGCCGATAAAATCCCACTGTTCGTTTCTCGGTGCTCCTTTCTCTTCACTTACCTGGGGTTTGCCACAATCAAACTGGAACCTGCAGCCGGAGGCTGACCTGGCACCTGGTTTGGGCTGGGCTGTGACGTCAGTCTCAGGAGCAGTTGAACTCGCTGTATCGCTGCAGCATTGCTCAGGTCAGCCCAAGGCCTGTTGTTACTTTCGTACATTCCCATTTTCAGGGCCGGGATGGGGGAAACCCAGAGGGGATTTAGCAGAGGAGGCAGAACTGTGTGAGCTCAGCACAGTGTCCGGCTGTAACAATAGCCCAGGGGTTGCTGGGACCCTAACAATGCGCAGTGCCATATACAGGGGATGAGATGTGCACCAGGGCCAGATCCAACGGCCAATGGGACTCTGAGCATTGACTGCAGGGGGCACCGGCTCAGGCTCCAAGGCCCAGAGAGTCTCAGACAGGCGAGAACTAACGGATAGAAACGTCGGGCTGGAAGGGCCCTCGAGAAGTCACCAAGTCCAGCCCCCTGTACTCAGCCCGGGCCCAGTACACCTGACTGTCCGGGCTTTGCCCTGGTCTCTGGGTGGGGTGGGGTGGGGGTTGGGCACCCTCAGACCATGCTTCATTGTGCTGCTAACACGAGGTGATCCTGGCCAAGTGGAGGGTAGCAGAGAACAGAGGGAATGTCTAAGACATCCAGGAGCCTACATTTGAAATCCTCCAGTGAAAGAACTTCCAGAACCAGCCTAGGCAGCCTGTGCCATTGTCCCACTGTTCTTGTGGTTAGGAAGTTTTTCCTGGGATTTAAACTAAATCTGCTGGGCTGTAGTTTGAAGCCGTCACCTCTTGTCCTGCCGTCTGTCACATGACAGAACAACTATTGTCCATCTTTTTTATGGCAACCTTTCAAGCATTTAAGACCGGTCTCATGTCCCCCCAATCTCCTCTTTTCCAAACATACCCCGGCCCTTCAGCCTTTGCCGACATGGCTTGCAGCATTCCAGCCCTTTAATCATCTTTGTCGCTCCCCTCTGGATCCTATCTAGTTTCTCTACATCCTTTCTATACATTGTTATCCAAACCTGGACACTGGACTGCAGTGAGGCCTAACCAGTACCAGAGCGGTACTATCACCTCCTGTGACTGGCATGCCATGCCTCTGGTAATGCAACCTAAAACTGTATTTGCTTTTTTTGCAAGAGCCTTGCGTTGCTGACTCATGGTGAAGTTGGGATCCAACACAGCTCCCGGATCCTTCTCAGCAGTGCTGCTGCCAAACCAGTTAGCCCCGTTCTGTATTTGTGCATTTGGGGTTCTACCTTGCTAGAAGTGTCAGGCAGAGGCAGCCGGTCCAGTGGGCAGAGCAGGAGAACTCTGGCTCTATTTACAGCTGAGCTAATGGCTACCTGCCCCGTCATATTTCCCCCGATATGCTGGGATGGACGTGTCTGTCCCCAGGAGTTCAGTAATTCCCTCTAATGCCTTCCCTCCACCCAAACCAGCTCCCCTGTCCATCTTTGTGCCTGGGACCCCTGGGACCCATCTCTGGGAAGTTCAGGAGGGGTAAGTGGTGCTGCGTTACTCTGAGGTGGGGTTAGCGATGAAGGAGCCAGCCTGGGCCATAGAACTGTCACCACATTGGTTTATTCCCCCACTGGCTGTTACTAGTTATCAGTATCAATGACTGGTACATAGCGCCCAGGAGCCCCCGTCACAGACGTGTAACAAAGAGACGTGCCCGGCCCAGAGAGCTACAATCTACACCACGGAGGGAACATGAGTGACGGGGACTCCCAGTGCAGCTGTGAGCAGGGAGGATGAGGAAACAATAAACCGAACGGGACGGTGCGTGCTGACCACACTGATTGTTCTGTCCTTCGGAGCAGAGAAAACCAGGCCCCAGCCCTAGACAATAACAGAATGTGCTTGTTGGTTCCAGTCACTGTGTAATGATCAAATGAGAACACAAAATGGAAAGTGAGTGTAAAGACAGGCCAGCGGGACATTCATTATTCCCTGGGAAGCCCTGTGCTAGTCTCAGACCCTCCAACTCATGGATTTTCTTTCCCATCTTCCTCCTGCATTTTTAAGGCCCTGCAGGACAGCCCCCCTGCTTAGTGTGGTGTTATTCCTGAAGTTTCTCCAGCAGTGAGACTTCAGATGATCCCAGCCCTGCCAGAAGTAATAGAGTCAGAAATTTTAAAACCTGAAGGGACCCTTAGATTTAGTCTGACCCCCTTTGTAACACAGGCCAGTGAATTCCACCTACTTCCTGAGCCCAATAACCTGTGTTTGACTAAAGCCTCCTTTCAGAGAAGCACCAGTCTGGACTGGAAGACGTTTGAAGGGCAAGTGCTACATTGGCACAGCTGCGTCGCTGTAACGCTGCCAGTGAAGACGCTCTAAACCAACACGAGAACACTCTCCTGGCAGCAGAATTACTGCACCTCTGTGTCACCGTTATGGACAGTGCTTAGGTTGCTGTAACTTCTGTTGCTGGAGTGTGTGTGTCTTTTTCACACCCCTGTGCGACGTAGGTTAGATCCACGTAAGGGGTCATGTAGACCTGCCCTGAGGGCTGGAGGATCTGCCACCTGGGGAATCTGTTAATCACCTGCACTGTTAACAGTTGTGCCTTATTTCTAGTTTGAATGTGTCTGACTTCAGCTTCCAGCCATTGGTTCTTGTTCTGCCTTTGTCCACTAGATCCCAGAGCCCTTTAGAGACCCGTGTTTCCCTCCCCCTTCCTTTTGACAAACTAACCAGATTGAGCATTGTAGCCTGTCCCTGGAGGGCATTTCCTCCAGCCCTGCCATCAAATCTGTGCCTCTTTTCTGCACCCTCCCCTGGGTACGTGTCCCAGTGTTTGTCTCAGCAGGGCCGAGCACAGAGAGAAAATCCCCTCCCGGCTCCTGCTCCCTGGCCTTCTCTGCCCTTTCTGTCATTCCTCCTCTTCCCCAGTCGGTTCCTCTTCCCCTTTCTTATTTTCCCTTCTCCTCCAGGCCCCTCCCTTCCCCTCACCCTGCCACCGAGGAGGGCAGAGCCCAGCAGCGGCACCTCCCACCAGTCACAGCAGAGGCACCGGGCAGGGGAAGGAGACACAGAAGCGCTGAGAGCCCAGCAGCCATGGCAGCATCTGCTCCACCAGCGAGTGGGAGATGCAAGGCTGCAGGTCCGGACCCCCGGCCCCAACCTCTTTAGCCGGGAGCAAACTCGATGATGCCACTTGTCACATCTGTCAGGATTATCTGGCAGACCCGGTGACTATAGAGTGCGGGCACAACTTCTGCTGGGCCTGCATCACCCAGCTCTGTGAGGGAGAGGAGACACCCTCCTGTCCGCGGTGCGGGGAAACGGTCCAGAAAAGAGACCTCAGGTCTAACGAGCAGTTGGGCCGCTTAGTACAAACCATCCAACAACTGGGATTAAACCCCGGGAGGAGGAGAAGGGCGGCGGGGAATGTGTGTGCAGAGCACGGGAAGGAGCTCGCCTGCCGGTGTAAGGAGGATAACACATCGCTGTGTGCGGACTGCGAAGGATCCGGGGCGCACCGCTCCCACGCTGGGATCCCCACGGCACAGGCTGCCCACCAGCCCCAGGTAGGGGATCAGCCGCGATGACCCATTGTCCGCTCTGCCTGACTGCAGGGAATCGAACTCCGGGCCAGGTTCGGGCTGCTCAGTGACTAGTGAGGGTCTCCGGCGCGGGGGCTGATGTTTGTATTTGTCACCCCCCCCCCCCGCAATTCTCGTAGCAACACTTGAGCGGCCGGGTGGCTTCCCGGGCAGGAGTCAGAGAAGCTGAGTCCAGGGCAGGCAGCAGCTGGTGCGGTGCCAAACTGTGTCCAGCAGAGTGTGTCTGTTGGGGGTAATGGCTTGCCCATGGCGGGAGCTACCCCGGTCTCCGAAAGTTTGTCTGGATACAGCCAGGTGGGCTGGGAGAAAGGCGAGACAATCTCAGATTGCCTGGATGTTGAGAATAGCAGTTTGTCTGCAGAGAAAGAGTTAATCTCCCAGGCTCTGTCTAGAGAGCAGACAGGGTGTTTCTCAGCGTATGATAATGGGGGAGCGCCAGTGATCTCAGATTTGGTCCTGGACTTAACTGAAATCCAGAAAGGGTCTGTTAGGCCTCCGGGAAGTGTTTCTTCAGAACAGCCTCTAGCTGAAGAGGGAAGGGACATTTCTGTGAAAAGTGGTTTGTCGCCTAAAACTGCTCCTGAAGAAATAAAACCTCCTAGCAGCTTTTGCAAGCAGTTTTCTGCACTGAGGGGGTGAAAGTGAATTGATTAAGTCAGCACAGGATGAATCACTGCCCGTAGCAAGCAACTGTCTCTATGTTGGGAAAAGTGGTTCAGTTACTAACTGCCAGAGCTTTTCATATGTGAATAGAGTCACGGACTTTGTTTGGGAAAGGTCCAGTTTGGAGACCTTGAAAAAGGTCCCAGATGAAGTGAAAACTATTAAAAAACCAGTCCTGTAACCAAATGGCTGTGCTTGATCATTATAGTGGGGAGACAGTGATGTTGGAACCTGAATGTCTCCAGGCTGTGAGCTCTGTAAGTGAACAGAGAGTGCCTCAGTTCCAGAGGGAAATTTGAGCAGGACAATTGTGCTGTTGATCTCTTGAGGAAACAGGGGATAGCAGGCAAACTCTCACCTCTGACTGCTTTGGGTGTATCTGGTAGTGTCTTAGTGGACTCGGGTACATTCGGGGCTATGTGGTGTCAGAAATTGGCAAGGAAAGAACATCAGAACCCTGTTTATGGGATGCTAGTGAAAATGGTGGATATCTCTTTAAAACCTAATCCAGACTTGAAGGGCATGGCAGTTAAGCATCCGGGAACTAGCTAGTGTATGTGTTAATGCAAGTTACCTGCCTGGGGGGGGGG
Organism: Emydura macquarii macquarii; assembly: GCF_026122565.2. NCBI lineage: Eukaryota > Metazoa > Chordata > Testudines > Chelidae > Emydura > Emydura macquarii. Next base: position 3,997 of record NW_027131221.1, on the reverse strand, counting down.
AGATCCACCTATGGCTGTTAGCAAGGAGAATTCCTCTTGGGTGTGGCCAGCTGAAAGTGGGTTGGGCATGCCTGGAACGGCTCTGAATTGGAGTAACATGCAGAGAATGAGTTTGTTAGGGCTCAAGGAAGGAATGTTTCTTTAGAGGGGGCCAGAGTGGGGGCCCAAGCCTAGCCCCAGCAGGAGGGTAATGTAGAGCTAACAGAGCAACCGGTGGTGAAGCATGTATCATTAGTAAACTAACTAAACCCTTACAAGTGTTTGTAAAAAATGGAATAACATTCCATTCCATGATGAAGAGGAGAGAGCCTGTTTTAGCTAAACATGATTTTGCTAATGATCTGTGTGCCATTGTTAAGTCTTGTAGTTAATTTGTTGTTAGTGCAAGAATTGTAAAAATGTACCGTGTGCCTGATGTTTGTAAAACCCTTGAAACGTGTTAAAAACTGAAGAGGGAAAGTTCCTATGATGCATTCAGCAGTGTCTAGGGATACCCCTTTCTGCACCAGTTTTGTGGGGGGTGTCACGCCGTCTGGATAAGGGGGCCCCCTGAGGTGTATTCAGGAGCTCTGATTACGCCTTTCTACACCAGTCTCCCGTTGGGGTATCACGTGGGCTGGCTTGACCGGGTGGGGGGGGGGAATTTAGTATATTGTGTGACATCAGTATGTCAGAATCATGATAATTCGTGTGAGATACATAATGTCAGGTACTGTTAGAAAGGAAATATCTTGCCAAGTAAGATAATAATACTCATGTTCATATATCCTATGTGAAATGAAAGTTATGGAGGTGTTTGATATTTCTGTATGACAATTTGGGCTGGCTGGGACACAACCCCAGACAGAGAGCCAGCAAGACAATAGCCTGCTTAATGGCCCCTTAAGACACTCAGGGATGCAAGGGGCTCAGGAAGAAACTAAAGGCACACCTGAAGAGTTACCAGGATTGGCCCATGTGACTCTGGACTCCATTTTTGTTCCTGTAAGTTTCCAGGGGCCGCGTGGCCAGGGACAGAGGGTATATAAGGTCAAACACCAGAAACCATTTTATCTATGTTCCTGTCCTACTGCAGACACACACCTACCTCCGGATAAATTCATTTTGCAGCTGAACCGAAGGACTTAGACCCATCCAGGTACTGGATGTATACCAGAGAGAACTATTCAAGCCTGCAACTCTGCATTTCTTCCAGAAACCTGATGTCTATGGACTTTAATCATTTGTATGCATGTGATTGCTCTAATCCTTTAACATTTCTCTTATGGTTTATTTCTTTCCTTTTACAATAAACCTTTAGTCTTAGTTACTAAAGGATTGGCTGGCAGCGTGGTATTTTAGGTAAGATCCAAACTTATATTGATCTGGTGCTGTGGCTGACCCCTTGGGGTCAGAGGGAACCTTTTTAGTAAAGAGCAGAGAGTTTAAGTAACTGGTCTCTTTACTGGACCTAGTGTTGATTTGGGAGCCAGGAACTGGAATGCAGTAAAGGGGGCTGTGGGCATTTGTGGACTGGCTTCATGATATCCAATGTGGGGAAATCAGAAGCAGTTCATGGCTGGCTGGGAAGCTGGGCTTCAATGTCAACCACCAGCGTGGGGAGAATCTGCTCTCCTTTTGCAGTCTGCCCTGATCTTGGCATTCTCAGGTGGCTGCCCTGGGCACGGACCGGTCACAGACACGTTAAAGGATTAAAGCAATCAGATACATACAAATTATTTGAAAGTCCATGTACATCAGGTTTCTAGAAGAACTGTGGAGTTTACAGGCTTGTATAATTTCTCTGGTATACATCCAGTACCTGGATGGGTCTCAGTCCTTTCCTTCACAGCTTCAGTTGCGGATGACTTGATCCAGAGGTAGGTAGGTGGCAGAAGCTGAACAAAATGGATTCCAAAGCTTTTGCCTTATATATCTTCTGGCCCTTGCCATGCTGCTTGTGGAATTTTACAGGAACCAAAATGGAGTCCAGAGTCACATGGGCAATTCATCAGGTACATCCCTGTCTTCTCCCCCTGGGCTCCTTGCACCTGGGAATGTCCTAATGGGGCATTAATCAGACTATTTTTCTATAGCCATCCTGTCTGAGGCGTTACCCAGATAGCACAATTTGAAATCCTGATATATCAACCATATCCATAACTTCCACTACACATATAACACATGAACATAAACATCATCATTTTACTCAGCACATTACAGCCTTTCTACAGTACCTGACATGATGTATCTCACATAAATTATTCTAATTTTGACATACTGATGTCAAACAATATCATAAATGCTCCCCCTTCAGCTGGCTGAGCAGGGAAGGGCCACTCAGACCTTGCTTACAGCTAGAAATAAGGTGCACATATGTTACCAGGAGGGGGATTTACCATTGGAACAACTCATCAAGCCTTGTGGTGGGTTCCCATCGCTTGGAGTCTTTAAATCATTGCTGGGCGTCTCTCAGAGATCTGCTCTAGCTCAGCCACATGTTGACGATGCAGGAATCACTGGGTGAAGGTCTTTGACCTGTGCTCAAAACAGGAGGTCAGAGGAGATGATCAAAATGGTTCCTTCCGGACTTATCAGCTGTGAATCTGTGACTTATTCTGGCTGATGCTGGTCCATATAGAAGCATCACCCTCTGTGGTTGATAAAGGTGCGTGGCAGCGTGTTTAGGAAACTGTAGCCACAGAGGGGATGATAAGTGAGCTACCTTATTTGCTCAGATGAATGGCATTCATAAATATATAGGGAAGCAGGGATGGCTGGAAATTTGCCATTGTGAAATGGGATTGCCCTGATGGGAAGAGGGGTTTTGAACCTGTAAGTGAAGCACACCCACAGGGAATGGTCACTGGATGTTTTTTCACATGGTTTTATTAAATTATAGAATATTATTGATACTTTCCCATTTCTTCTTTCAGGGGGAGGCAAACACATCTAGCAGGTACTGTGCATGCGTTTGCCTTTTTCATTTCTAACTCCTGTTAGATGCACTGCAGAATTACTGCACTGAACAGCTGAGCTGAAAGATGACGGAGAATGTCTTCTCTGTAGGAGTGAAGATGGGAATGTTCAGGATCAGGAAGACATTTCTTATCGACAGCGGAAGCGCAAAGGTAATGAACACTGATCTCACGTTCAGCAGTGCCTACCCCAGGTGCTCAGAACTCATGAGTCAGCTCCAAATACACGACAAGCCTGGCTTACAAACATCACACGATTTTCAACACAAACAATTGTGCCATCTCATTTTTGAACATTTAAGGAAATTCCAGCCACCCCATTCCCCACTCCCCGCCTCCACAATTTGTGTGTGGTCTTTCAGGACACACATACCAATGTGAGCATCTCCTGGAGTTAGCTCAAATGGTGGAGGTGTTGGTAGCTCTCCAGGTTTGTGTTCAGATTGCGCAGGTGGGGGTTGTTCACAGACCTTCATGTGCAAACTCTAGGCTGAGATCATGAGATTAGAGGCAGGATGGTCCAGTGGTTAGAGCAGTAGCCTGCTGTGCACAGATGTCCTGTGGGATGTTGGGTGAGTCACTTAGGGACAAATTATTAAAGCTGTTTAGGTGCCTAAAGAAGCAGATTAGCGCCTGGTGGGATTTTCAGACATGCCCACATGCCATTGATTTCAATAGGAGTTAGGCACCTACTTGTTTTTGAAAATCCTGCTGGGCACCTATCTGAATCTTTGGGTGCCTCAATCCCTGTAGAAAACCTGTCCCTCTGTGATTCCAATCCTTGTCTGTGCAATGGGGATAATAGTAGGACCTCACAGAGGGGTTGTGAGCATAAATACATGAAAGGTTGTGAGGAGCCCAGATACTATGATAATGAGGCTATATAGGCACCTAAATCAGAGCATGGCACCAGCAGAGTTCAGTGTCCAATCAAAGCATTCTGCTTAACACCAGAGATGTGTGTTTAATGGTCAAGAGATGTGGGCAACGTTTTCAACACTGCTGTGATGGAGTTACATTTGTTTGGGTGACCCTAAGTG
>NW_027131220.1:0-21978 GCF_026122565.2 Emydura macquarii macquarii | reverse complement strand
TATTGTTGAAAGAAAGCAGGAACTGCCATTGCACAGTCAGGCAAAGTGGCAGTTATCGATTGCGACGCAGCTCGCCCGCGGAGATAGTTGGTGTGTGCCCACAGCCCGGGGAGGGAAGAGAGAACGTTGCGCAGCAGAAAAGCAGAAGTCATCATAGTGGCTGAAGGTGAATTTAACGACCTGGGTTGGTGCCAGCTTAATTAAGCTGCTCAGCACAAACCAGTCCCAGGCGGCAGTGGTTTGAAAGACAGAGATCCCCAGGCAGCCGCGCCATGGGAAGAACCTGTAACTAGTCGGGGGGGAATCGGTGCAGGGCATATCCAGGGGGCAATTGGCACGTGCTGAACACCACCACGGCCTCGTGGCTGTGGGGCCAGCCGAGCGGAGCAGACTTTCTCATCGCCTAGGGGCCCGGCACATTTAGTGCGTGGAAACTTGCGGGCAGGACAAACGCAGATGAATCACAGAATCATAGAAGATGAGGTGGCAGGGACCTCAGGAGGTATCTGAGTCAACCCCTGCTCAAAGCAGGACTAACCTCAGCTAAACCATCCCAGCCAGGGCTTTGTCAAGCCGCAGCTTAAAAAACCTCTGAGGATGGAGATTCCCCGCCTCCTAGGTAACCCATTCAGTGCTTCACCACCCGCCTAGGGACATTTTTTCTAATATCCAACCTGAACCTCTCCACTGCAACTTGAGTCCATTGTTCCTTGTTCTGTCATCTGCCACCACTTAGAACAGCCTAGCCCATCCTCCTGCAACCCCCTTTCAGGTAGTTAAAGGCTGCTATCAAATCCCCTCATTCTTCTCTTCTGCAGGCTAAACAAGCCTAGTTCCCTCAGCCTCGCCTCATAAGTCTTGTGCTCCAGCCCCCTGTGACCTGTACGTGCCCAGTGTAGCCAACTGATAATGCCAAGGTCAGACAGGCTGTATACGAAGAGCAGATTCTCCCCACACTGGTGGGTGACACTGAGGCCAGACTTCCCAGCCAGCCACAAACTGCACTTCTGAATCCCCACGAAGCCCAGTCCCTGAAATGCCCACAGCCCCCTTTACGGCATTCCAGCTCCAGGCTCCCAAATCAGCACAGGTCCAGTAAAGACCAGTTCTTTAAACTCTCTGCTCTTTGCCAAGAGTTCCCTCTGACCCCAAGGGTCAAGCTACAGCATCAGATCAATATGAGTTTAGATCTCACCTAAAATCACGCTGGCAGCCAATCCTTTAGTAACTAAACTAAAAGGTTTATTTGTAAAATGAAAAATAAACCATGGGGGAGAAATGTTAAAGGTTAAAGTAAATCACAGATATACAAATGATTAAAAGTCCATATGCTTCAGGTTTCTGGAAGAAATGTGGAGTTGCAGGCTTGTATAGTTTCCCTCTGGTTCACATCCAGTACCTGGATGGGTCTAAGTCCTTTGGTTCAGTTGCAGATGAATAGATCCAGAGGTAGGTGTGTGTCTGCAGCTGGACAGGATCATAGACAAAATGGATTCTGTGGTTTGATCTTATAAACTCTCTGTCTTTTGGCCATGTGGCCTGTGAAACTTACAGGAGCTAAATGGAGTCCAGAGTCACTTAAGCAGGTTCTGGTGACCGGTGGTGATGCTGGCTTCTCCTCTGGGCCCCTTGCACCTGGGAATGCCTTAATGGGCCATTATGCAGGCCATTGTTCTGCAGCCTTCCTATCTGGGGTGTTGTAGGCAGAACAATTTGAAATACAGATATCTCAAATACATCTACAACTTCCATTTCAAATATCACACATGAACATAAGTATTATTATCTTACTTAGCACATTATAACCTTCCGAACAGTACCTGACATGGCCTATCCCACATGGATTATGATGATTCTGCCATGCTGATGTCACCCAATATATAAATGCCCCCCCACTCAAGCCAGCCCACACATGACACCCCCAACACGAGGATTGGTGTAGAAAGGAGTAATCGGAGCTCCTGAATACATTTCAGGGGCCCCCATCCAGACAGCATGACACCCCCCACGCAAAACTGATGCAGTAAGGGGTGTCCCTAGACACAACTGAATGCCTCATAGGAACTTTCCCTCTTCAGGTTTTAACATGTTTCAAGGCTTTTACACAATATCAGGCACACATGGTACATTTTTACAATTCTTGCACGAAACAGCAAATTAACGACAAGACTTAACACTGGCACACAGATCATTAGCAAAATCATGTTTAGCTAAAACAGGCTTTCTCCTTGCAAGGTTCACTAAGGAGTTAACAAGGTTATTCTTTACAAACAGTTGTAAGGGTTTAGTTAGCTCAATGGTGACACCTACTTTCCACTGGTTGTTCTGTTATCTCTACATTACCCTCCAGCTGGGGCTAGGCTTTGGGCCCCCACTCTGGCCCCCTCTAAAGAAACATTTCTTCGTTGAGCCCTAACAAACTCATTCTGCATGTGACTCCAAGTCAGAGCTGTTCCAGGCACGCCCGACCCACTCTCAGCTGGCCACACCCAAGAGGAATTCTCCTTGCTTACAGCCATGGGTGGATCTTTTCCCCCCTGTCCGGCATGTCATCTGCATTAACACATACACTAGCTAGTTTACTAGTTTCCAAATCCTTAACTGCTATCCCTTTCCAGTCTGGACTAGGTTCTAAAGAGAGATCCACCATTTTCACTAGCATCTCATAAACAGGGTTCTGATGTCCTTCCATTGCCAATCTCTGACCCCAGATAGCATCCGATGTACCTGAGTCCACTAAGAGACTACAAGATACATCCAAAGCATTCAGAGGGTGAGAGTTTGTCTGCCACCCCTGTTTTCCCCAGAGATTACCAGCACATCCGTTCTGCTGGGTAGCTTTAGGTGCCCAGTCTTTCCTCTGAAACGGATGCACTCTCTGTTCACTTACAGAGCTAACAGCCTGGAGACATTCAGGTTCCAATATCCTTGTCTCCCCACCATAATGAGCAAGCACAGCCCTTTGGTTACAGGCTGTTGAAGCTTTCTAAATATATTCCTCCATCTGGAACCTTTTCCAAGGTATCAAACTGGACCTTTTCTAAAACAGAGTCAGTGAATCCATAAAACTTTGGCAGTTAGAAACTGAACCACTTTTCCCAACATCTAGCGCTGTTGCTTGCTAGAGGCATTGACTCATCCTGAGCTGACTTAATCACTTCACTTTTACACCCTTTCGGTTGCAGCAAACTGCTCACAAAAGCCATCAGGAGGTTTCATTTCCTCAGGAGCAGTTTTAGGCACCAATCCATTTCCCACAGAAACGTCCCTCCCCTCTTCAGCTAGAGGCTGCTCTAAAGAAACATTTCCCTGAGCCTCAACAGACTCTTTCTGGGTTTCAGGTAAGTCCCGGACCAAATCTGATACCACTGGCACTCCCTCCATTTGCATGAACTGAGCGGCGCATCCTGACTGCTCTTCAGACAGAAGCTGGGAGATGAACTCTTTCTCAGCAGGTAACCTGCCTTTCTGTACATCCAAACAACCTGGAATTTTCCCCCTTTCGTCCCAGCCCACATGGCTGTTCTCAGACAAACTTTTGGGGACTGGGGCAGCTTCCGCCCTGGACAAGCTACTGCCCCCAACAGACACAGGTTTAGGAACACCCCCTCCCTGGGTCTCAGTTGATTCCAGAACCACCTCTGGTATATCAACTGCTAAATCCTGCACCAGCATAAGCTGAACAGTACTTTCTGCCTCCTCCACAGACAGTACTCTGGGGATTACTTCCCCTTTGTCCCAGCCCCCATGGCTGTTCCCAGACAAACTTTTGGGGACTGGGGTAACTTTCCCCATGGGCAAGACATCACCCCCAACAGACACAGGTTTAGGAACACTTCCTTCCTGGGTCTTAGTTGAATCCAGAACCACCTCTGGTCCAACTGACAAATCCTCCACCAGCATAAGCTGTGAGGCCCCCTCCCCAGACGGAACACTGGAGATTTTCTCTCTCCCAGCTGGTAGCACTGGAGAAGACCCCCCCTCTTGATTACCAGGTAGGGCATCTACATCAAAACCACATTCTCTTTGCGATCTAGCGACAACATTGACCTTGCCCCTCAGAACTACAACGTCATTTTCTATTAACACGTCCGCCGGGAGCAGCTCCCGAACCCTCACCACCATTTCACCCTTAAAATCTTCCCACTCCAAGTGGACCTTTGCTAAGGGCACCTTTTTTTTGTACTCAGAAAGAGCCACCAAGTTCACACTCCTATCCGGCAAATAATCCTCCTCCTGGATCAATTCCTTTCTAACCAAGGACAACGAGAGTTCTGTGGCACTTTAAAGACTAACAAATTTAATATTTGCAGACATAAGCTTTCAAGAGACTTAGCCCTCTTCTTCAGATGCAGTAATACAGAAGTTTGACTTTTCATGAGAGTAGCCAGCATTGAGAATTCTTTCTTGATCTTTTCTTGTTTGCTGTACAGGATGCTTGTCAGGTGGTTCCTCAGTTTCTTAGAGTGTGTGACACAGTTTGTCACTATAGTCTGTATAATATGTCGATTGTAAGGGATTTTTCACTTTTAGTCCTTTAGGTATGATGTCCATTTGTTTGCACTTGGATAGAAAGATGATGTCTGTCTGTATCTGTGCAAGTTTTTTCACGGAGTTGGTGGATTTCCATTTCAAACGGGCTAAATTCAGTGCCTTCCATGTAGAATAGTTCCAGTGGCTCCCCTCTGGAACCTTTTCTAACTCATGGCCATTTCTAAATAGAATCCTCTTTACTGCAATTTTTTTTTTTAAATCCCGGCTGTTGGCACTCTTTAGGAATTAGTCATTGCCCCTTCCCATCTCTGCCCTCACATAGTTAGTGAGGCAATCCTCACTATTATCTTACTTAGCCACATTATAACCTTCGAACAGTACCTGACATGGCATATCCCACATGGATTATTATGATTCTGCCATGCTGATGTCACACAATATACTAAATGCACTTCCTCAAGCCAGCCCACGTGACACCCCTAATCATTTTTGTTGCCCTCCGTTGGACTCTCCCAACTTGTCCACATCCTTTTTGTAGTGGGGGGGCCCAAAACTGGACAAAATACTCCAACGTGGCCTCACCAATGCCGAATAGGGGGAATAATCACTTCCCGTGATCTTTGGCAATGCTCCCACTAATACAGCCCAATATGCCATTAGCCTTCTTGGCAACCAGGGCACACTGCTGACTCATCTCCAGCTTCTTATCCACTGTTACCCCCAGGGCCTTCTCTGCAGAGCTGCTGCCTAGCCCGTCGGTCCCCAGTCTGTAGCTGTGCATGGGATTCTTCCGTCCTAAGTGCCGGACTCTGCACTTGTCCTTGTTGAACCTCATCAGATTTGCTTTGGCCCAATCTTCCAATTGGTCTAGGTTACTCTGTGTCCTATCCCTACCTTCCAGGGTATCTACCATACCCCACATCTTCGTGTCATCTGCAAACTTGCTGAGGGTGCAATCTACCCCATCCTCCAGATCATCATTAATGAAGATGTTGAACAAAACCGGCCCGAGGACCGATCTCTGGGGCACTCCGCTTGTGACCCGGCTGTTTCGTGAGAGCCACTTGCTTACTTTCATTGGCCAACGCCGCCAAGTGGGCCTCTAAATCAGGGCGGTGTAATATCTGCTGCAAAACATGCAGATTGGCACCCCAGGTGCACTGGCTCAATTCGTTCGTACAGGCTGTGGTACCGTGTCATTTCTATTATTCTCAGTCTTGGATACCTAAACTGAATATATCGCACCCTTCAGTGATATATGCCCTGCACAGACATGTGTTCTTTCCGTGCCTCGGATGCTCTGTACATACCGTTTTACCAGGCTGACGTCTGACAGGAAGTTCGAATACAGATGCATGATACATTTACAATCACTAAGGCAGATCGCCACAGATTTACATTCATCAGTCTATAATTACATCTGCCCCTTCGGGTTTAAGCATGCGTGCGCATTTTCCGTAGTGGACTCACATGTATATCCCAACTGCGATTCACCCGTGCAAGCATTTAGGTTTACTATTTAGGTTTACTATTTAGGTTTACTATCTCCATTGATCTCCGTTTTCCCTTACCCATCTGGGTAGGTCTTCTGGCCATAACAGAGATGCATTCCCTATCAACCCTTAAGGGGATTAATGGGTAAACCCATGCTTGTACTGCATTGATGATGGTAAGCACAAAGACTTCAGCCATCATGGTATCAGGGTTGATGGTAAAATTAATCATCTGCCACCACTCTTGGTGGACCCTTTCGAAGCCAATTGTCACGTTTCTCATCATCTCCCTGATTTCTATGGGATTCTCCTCTAGTCCTGATCTGATCATGGATTGCCCAATTGACTGTACCCATCCCTGGGCCTGTATGCATGCTAAGGCCCTAGATACGTTCCCCTGTGGACCCTTTGTGCTGACACCACACCTAGGTTATCCCTTTGTCTGTATCTGTAACCAGTCGGGTAGAATGCCGGCCACTTTCACCTGCACATCAGCCAATTGAGTTAATGACGATGTCAGAGGCTGGGACATCGATTGTAATTCTCTACCCAAGGACCCCAGTTTGGAGGCCAGTACCTCCTGGTCGATGGCATTGAGCACTCCCAGTCCCGACCCTACTCCTCCTAAGATTGAGCCCATGGTGTCTCTCTTTGTTCTTTTGTGGCTACTAATCGATTCTATCCAGCTCTTCCACCCTTTTCGGCGCGTTCTAGTATACGGTTCACCTCGTGGCTCTATCCTGTGAACTTCGGTCTGTAATTTTATTCTCAGATGCTTTGGAGAATACTCGGGCTCTATCATTAACTTTCGTCTTAGTTGGCGGCTTACCACTACTGGGCCAATCTGGCTGACTCTAGGTGGACCAACCACCACTGTTTCTTGTTCCCAACCTAGCCCGTAGGGTCCTACCACCAGCCACCTTCCTCCCTCATGTTCTGTTAGCCACATCGGTATGGATCCCACACACAGCACATTATATCTCTCACTTGTGGACTTACAGAACTCATTCAATCTCCCATTTGAGGAATTTCCCACGGTTTTGTCCCTATAACACCTGATTTCCTTCTTGTGTTCTGTATTCCCTGTGTATACTGTAACCCACACGGTGTCTAGGTAAGTCATAAGTCTCACCATCACCTCTAATACATAGTGCCCTTCTGGTATTAACTCCGGTACTTGACCCTGCATATGCCCACACTTATCTCCTGTTACGCCCAAGGTACTCCGGCATACCACGTCCTGATGGAAGGTGTTCCAATCAGGTGTATACCAAGTACGATTCTTGGAGTTGTCGGCTTTGATTTATCTTCGAATCTTTGGCCCATTACTATGGCTTTTCCCAATCCTTTTTGGTGGAGCCAAATCTCTCCCTTAGTCTCTCCAGTGGTGTTCCTTAGTCTACCGCTCCAAGAGAGGTAGCACCTCTGGTCTTTCAAGTGGACAAACAGCTCCACGGCTCGCTTGACATTTCCTTCCGTCCATCTACTGCTAGGGACTCCTCCCTCGTAGAGGGATTGATAACTGTACATACATACAATTTATCTTGAGCCACCTCTAGCCCACAGCTCCTTTCGAGCCATACCCTATTGTGGCCGATGGCCGGCTTCCCCTAGTGGGTCTCGCGCTTGTACTGCTTATAGCGGGCCAGGGCGTCTCTCGTCTCCCCGTCTTCCCCAAGGAGGGGTAGGGACCCGGGCCCACCCGCTCCTCTGGGTCCCAGCCCAGCGGCCCTAGGAGAAGCAGCTATGTGCTGCTGGCACTGTTTTTCAAACTGGGCTAATTTTCCCCTCCTTCAGTCCTTCTGGCTTCTTGAGCCTGGTACCTTCCTCCTGGCTGCTCCTTCATAGAACTCTGCTCTCCAGTCCGCTCCTCTGCACAGCTCAGCACTCCTATCACACCGCAGCACAGCCCTCCTACTCCTCCAGCTCGCGCCCTGACTGTTTGGAGCAGAGGGCTTTAAGAAGCACCTGGCTGGTCCTTAATTGGCCTCAGCTGCTCCTAATTGCCCCCTAATGGCTCTTAGTTAGTCAGCAGTGAACAGAGCCCTGAGCATTCTGGGGCTCACATATCTTCCGTCCACCACTCTCCTACTGCCCTCTGCCCTCGCTATCTCACACTATTTACAATCAAAGTCACACAAGTACATAATATCAGGCGACTGATGCTCATGTCGCCACCTGTGGTGGGGGGAACATATTACCATTACCCTTTGGTATTGTTTCCACCCTCGATCTGATCTCCTTTCCATTTCTTAAGCTGTGATCTGTGAAACCATTTGGTAGACCTTTTTCCCTTTTTGTCTACCAGTTCCACCTGATATACAGTGGGACCAGCCTTATTTACGATCCTTACCGGTCCTGCCCAGCAGGGACTCGGAGCATGTCCCGTCTCTGAGTAATAGCGATACAGGATTCGCTCTCCTACTTCCCACTCTTGGGGCTTTAGCTGCTCTCCCAGTCTCTTATCCATAGTTTGGCTATTTGCCTTTAGCTGCTGGGCCACTCTTAGCTGGACCTCTGATCCTCTCTAGGGTCTTAGATACAAATTCATTCATCTTCATCTTCTGCTGGAACTCGTCGGGAGGGACTCCTCCCGCCACCCACCAGAGTTCCGGGGTTCTCATTTTCCTGCCCACAAACACCTCATGTGGAGTGAACCCATGCGATCCCACAGTGGATCGTTACACCATCAACACGAGGGGTAACTTCAAGTCCCAATCCTTCCCGGACATACAGACCAACTTTCTCAGGGCTGTTTTCAAGGTTCAAGTTGATCTTTCTACTAACCCTGAAGACTGGGGATGGCCTGTGATGTGTAGCCCTCTGTTTTATGCCCAGAGCCTGACACAACGGGTTTGTTACTTCCCCGACGAAATGGGGGCCCTGGTCAGAGTCTAAGCAGTCGGGTATGCCACACCGGGCGAATGCTTCGTTTAGTAGAGTCCGAGCTGTGGTCACTGCTGTATTATTTGTCGTGGGGTAGGCCTCGATCCACTTACTGAATGAGTCCACGGCCACTAAGACATACTTTTTGCCCCTTCCTGTCTGTGGCAAGGGTCCGAAAAAATCAATTTGGACTCTTCTCCATGGTCCCACCAGGGCGTGGTGCCTTAAAGAGCCCTTCATCACCTTGCCATCTGCATTATTGGCCGCACAGTTGAGACACCGGTTGATGAAGCTCACAACCTGTTCTGACATACTGGGCCACCAGGCCACGGCTTGTAATCGTTGCAGTGTCTTGTCTCGCCCAAAGTGGCCCTGGTGGTGTGCCAACTCAATAAGTTCGTCTCTTAAACAGTTTGGCATAACCAGAAGTGGCAGTTCATCATTGGCTCCCAGCTTGGTTGCTAAAACCAAGCCTTCTTTGGACTGGAACACACTCCAGCCTTGGTGTTCCGGCTTCTGAAGTAGCTCCTGGACCTCTCTGTCCTTCTCTGGGAGCTCCATCACATCAATGCCGGTTTCTTCCACTTTAGGCTTCTGTGGACAGAGGGGTATCTGCCTCTCGTCTTACCTTTTTCCATTCTGTCTCTGGACCCATCAACGCTGCTTCTTTAACTAACTGGTCTGCTCTCTGATTTAGTTTTGAAGGGGAGGTGTCCTTTGCTATGTGCCTTCGCTTTGCATAGAGACGTTGCCTTTGAGCGCATCTGCACCGTCTTCCAAGCTTGTGAGAATGCTGGGAATGAGCGCTGGCTTGCCGTCCCCTGTCGTCTCCCTCTTTCCCATCCATACGGGCATCCAATCTACAAGTGCCCGCATGGTCAGTCTAGTCCAGTGCCAATCACTAAATCCGTGTCCTTGTCGGCTTCCTTCAGGACAGCTGCTATCGCCACCGCCTCTGCGGCTTGTGCTGAGGGTGGCCTCACGTTTCCTTGTGGGTCTTGTCATCTGATCTTCGGAGAGCTGCGTACGCTACCCGGTTTGCCCTGCACATGGTAGCAGCTTCCGTCAGAGGCCCATACTTCTGTCGTAGCGTCTTCCCCGATTTCACATTCTTTCTTTATCCTAAAGGGAGATTCTTTCCCTGGGATCTTTTCTATGGGCAGAGGGCAGTCATGCTCCCCCCTTGACAGAGTAAAGCATATGGGTCCATCGTTGTTCGTTTTGCTTTATCTACACTAATCTCTCTGTTTATTAGTGTAAGGGTCCATCCATCAATTCTGGGGTTGGATACCCTCCCTGATTGATCCTGCCCCGATAACACATATTTTATGGGGCGTGTGGGATGTTCTCAAAACTATGGGGGATAAACCAATAAGGTATTCCCAGTAGGTTAGGGCCAGCACCTCTCTTTCACACGGAGAATATTTCTTCTCCCACCTCAGGATGGTTTCTAGACCCGTAGGCTATGGGTTTCTCTCCAGTCCCATTGTCTTGTGCCAGTACAGCGCTGATGCCTTCGGGGGTCGCGGCTATCTGCAATGAGAAGGGGACTCCTTCTTTCGGATGGGCCAATGCGGGTGCCTTCATCAAGGCTTCCTTCAGCTTTAGGAAGGCTCCTCTCTGTTCCTCTCCCCAAGTCCATTCAATGTCTTTTCTCAAGAGCTGTTACAGGGGCTTTGCAATGATAGCATTTCTCTCAATGAAGTCCCTTGGGAAACCTATCAGTCCCAGGAAGGATCTGAGGGCACTGACATCCTGCGGTGCAGGCAACTTTGAGATTAATTCGACCCTCTGTCGGTATGGGCATCGTCCGTCAACACCTAGGCTCACTCCCAGGTAAGTTACCTGCTGTCTCACCATCTGCGCTTTCCCGGGGTTGACTATGAACCCTGTTTCTCTTATCTTCCCTAGAACCTCGTCTAGAGCTTCCAGGTTCTCCTTTTTGGTGCAAGTGGCGATCAGGATGTCGTCCACGTATGATAGCACCACCTTCTTGCAACCCATTTTTTCCACATCCTTGTCACTTCCTGGTGGCATATGGATGGAGAATTGTGTAGCCCCTGGGGCAATCTTGTAAAAGTTAGCTGGCGATTACCAAACGTAAATGCTAACTTATGCCAGTCCCTGTTGTCTATCGGGATCGAGAAGAAAGCATCACTCAGGTCCAGGACCGTGAACCATTGTGCCGGCCGCAGTTGTGGCCATCACCTCCTGGAACTTGGCTGCACAGGCTGGTAATCTAGGTATTACACGATTAAGCTCCCTGTGTAGTCAACAGTAAGTCTCCACGTTTTTCCATCAGCCTTCTTCACTGGCCAGATAGGTGAATTACAGGGGCTCTGGATCTCGGCAAGTGCCCTTGCTCCAAAAGCATGTCTATGCTCTCTTGCAGGCTGTCTTCAGCTTGTTGTGGGTACTTATGCTGTTTGAGTGGCCGTGGATCTGGTCCCAGGATCCTTGCCACTCTGGCTGTCTTGCCACACTGCAACTTATTAGTTGTGAATGCAGGGAGATGTTTGTGGGCTGTATTGGCCACTTCCTGCTCCCATGCCGGGAGGGAAAGCTCCGTAGGCGCTTTTTTAGCTGAGGTGTCTAAGTGCCGTCTTTTGATCTTTAAGACACGAAGGCGGTTCGTATATATCCCCCTTTTAAGACAGAGTGTGAGGCTTGGGAAAACGCTAACTTAGAAAAAGTTGGCAAACTTCCTGGAAAAACTTGGCAAACTACTCAAATTCTTAACCACTTAATAGTCTTTATTTAACAACTTACTAGTACAACAACTTGAATTAAACCTTTCTCTTACTGATTCCTTTTGTATACAATTACAAACAACAAAAACTGATTACAATGATTAAAAAATTAGACCACAAAACTTACTAATACAACAACTAGTAACTTAAGCAATTTGTTTTACCACAAATCTTGTTCCCTTATTCTATTACAAATTCTTAGAACACAAACAAAGCTAAAAAACAAAAAAAGATTTGTAAGCAACACTAACAACAGTTCCTATTACTGTTACATGATAGTTCCTGGAACACAAGTAGAATTGGTATATCTAAACAAACATTGACATTGACTACTCACCACATGTAGCGATGAACTCAGTAGCAGCAAAATTAACAGATGTTTCATGACCTGGTCTTTCTATTTAGAATTCTAATTTTCCATCCAGGTGGGACCTCTATCGTATCCCCACCCAGGGTATTTTCATCCATGTGGGACCTCTATCGTATTCACACCTAGGGTATTTTCCTCTGGGTGGAACCTCTATCGAATTCGCATCCAGGGTATTTTCATCCGCAGGACAAGTCCCAATGGGTTATCAGCTCAGTTACCTACCTGACTATTCTAAGGGAATGTAGAGGCGACGAGAGCTGGAGAGAGGCCAGCCGGCTGATCAGACCCTCTTGCAGGCACGATTCAGGTGTGCCCCTTGGGGAGGCTCGGTGGTCCTCACGACAAGGCTCTCTAATTTTTTCTTTGTCTGACAACCCTTTTATCTCCACTCCAACCCATACATCCGCCAGACCAATTATGGGTATTCCTACGTCACTTTGTCGGTCCCTCCTTGGGAAGTCCCCAGACCAGAAGTTTATCCTTGACTAGGTATAACTTCCAAATAAAAGTTGCAGCAACTGCAAACTTCCAAATTTGGGCCTAGGAACTGCTGTGCTCGCAAGTTACCCCAATTTCAAGTTCAACCGGTTACTTTTCGATCAGGGTTTTTGCTGCCTCTGAGCTCCTCTCCCCATGGGGCTTACAACTTGTACCTCTTTGTCCATTCTCGAGGCCAACAACTGCTCCTTATCTCCTACAAAAATAACTAGGAACGATTACAAGAACAGATGGTTACAAAACCTTGCTATATAATGAACAATCTTCAGTGAACTTTCCCATTCATCACATATAAATCAATTACTTGTTCCTTTCTCAACATGGACTCGGGCACACACACAATAAGATGTACTTAACCCGTTACGACAATAGCTGCCACTCTAAATGAGGCCGCTACCTCATATGGTTCCTTTTCTTCTCCCTGTGTTCCTATCACTCGGTTGGGTGGGTCTATCACCGCTCCCGTCTTCTTCAACACATCCATGCCAAGGATCCCACTTCCATCCAACTCCTGCAGCCCGAAGCGGGCTTGGCATGTCATCTCTCCAATTTGGCAGGACATTGGAGTTGTGAACGGTACTAGGCTGCTCTTGCCGTTGAACCCCTCCAGCGTCCTCCATTCTGGAATGGGCCATTGTCTTCCCATTGGATCTTTCTGGGCGCTAATCATGGATGCTGCAGCTCCAGTGTCTATTAACATCCATTGCTTTAACTTCCCATAAACTTCCCATAAAATGTTGCCAGGGTAACCGGCCGCCCCCATGGGTCTTGAATCACTGGAGCGATTGTCGTCAGGGACGCCTGGGAAGCTCAGCCTCCTCACTGAAGGTTTGGCCGACCTCCTTCCAAGGGTGGATTGCCTCCCTCATGCGCTGCCAGCCGGCTCATTAGTTTGGCGGTTTCCAGCCCATCGATCTTCTGCGGGTCTTCATATTTGATGAGCCGCCTCCACACGATGCCTCGCAGCTTTTGGCATCGTACCGGTCCTGCTCCTCTCGGGACCGGCGCTGCGGTCTCTGGGTCCTGGGGGAAGACGACTTCTCTGGCGCTTTTTCTCGCTTCTGCCTCTCCGGCTCCTTCTCCACAGCCACTCTGATTGCTTTTCCCTTGAAGCCTGCGCTTCTAGAGCCTTGCTCTCTTCTGGGATCTTGATCTCTGTTCGGGAACGCTTCTCGATGAAGCGCGTCTGGAGCTCTGACCCTATCTTCAATTTCTCCCAGCGTGTGAAGCTGGTGGTCCACAGCACGCATTGTAACCCCGCAGGGTTGGTAGCAGACCCTTGACCAGCTCCTCCCTAAACTCAGGAGTGTCCACTTGGTTGGCGCCTGCCAGCCTAAAGAGAGCCTTTTTCGCAATCTATACCGCACAGGTCTCTCGCTCTGTGCCTGCTTCTCTGTATAGTACCTACCAGCCAAGCTGCAGCTTGGCCAGTAAAAACTATACAGTCGCGTGAAGATTTGAACAGTATCCCATATTGTGGCCAAATGCACATCCCTAGGCAGGGCCCCAAAATCCTCCGGGCTCATGCCCTCTCTGGCCAGAGCCACCACGTCGTCCGCATTCAAGCCAACCATCTCACCCACCTGGGCGATCCAGTCTATAACTGTGTGCCATTGTCTTCCCCATAGCCTGAGCCTGGCCTGGCGTGTAGGTCTGGTACTCCTGTCTAACTTCGTCAGGCCTATCCATCCCCCCGTGTTGAATGACGGTGGTGGTTACCGGGTTCATGGGAACTACTGCCTTAGGGCTACCAGATCGCACTACGCCCACACCATCAGCTTCTTCCCGGGGATTTTCCCTCGGAGCTGAGGGCTCCACCCAGCTGCAGCCCCTTGCCGCAGGAACTCCCTCCTCTGAGCTGGAGCTGAGCTCCGTGCTCGACTGCGAGCTGGTAAGCGACTTGGGTCTATGCCATTTGCTTCTCGCGATCCCCTTAGCCTCCTTTAGCTCTAATGACAGGGCTGCAATCCTTTTCTCGCAGGCAGAGTGGTCTGCCTGCCCTGCCCCCTCCTTGATCTCTCGGAGCAAGCGCTTCCTGCTGCTCCGGACTCCTCCGAATTAACAGTGAGCCGTCTCACCTCTTTCTCTCTGGTGTTAAGAGACTCCGTTAGACCCGCGACCTGCGCTTCCGACCTGTTAAGTTGGGTAGTCTGCGCTAGGTCTTTTACACGGAAGCTCTCCTCCCCTTCTCTCTCTCAGCTGCCGCTCTCTGAGCAGCTCATCGATGCGAGCGTCCTTAAACTGACCTCCTCCCCTGAGAGCTGGTCTACGCGACCTTTAGTTCTGCAGCTACAGAGGTCAGCTCTTGGGCGACCATATCCAGCCATACCATAGCGCTTGTTTCTTTTCTTTCCTGGATGGTTTTGGCCTTCCCGCCACAAACTCCTCCCACAACCGTCCTAAATCGGCATAGGCCGTTGCTCCCTTAAATAGACCTGCCTCCCATGGATTTTCCCCTTCCCAAAAGCATTGAGGCAGGACTCAAGGCAATCTTTATTAATAGGCTGCGTCCAGCCACTGGCTCCGAATTTCCGGACGGTAGTCATTATCTTCGGCGGGATAAGATCTCCGCTTCTTCCCCTGCACCACCTAGCGGTCGGCTAGTGTAGGCCTGGAGCGCTCTGCTCCGGAGCTTCCCCGCTCCGTACGCTGCTGCAGCTGCTCTTAGCGCAGCTCTCCCAGCAGCGGGCTGACCCAAGAGTGGCTGGTGTCGGTGTCTGTGAGCGGTCTGCCTGCTGCAGTCCCAGGCGGCGGCACCCCTCCAGGAGTCCTGCAATCCCACGATACCGTACCCCTCCTGGAGTGATGTTGGTTTCTCAGCTCGGTGATCACTAAGGCTTGCCTCCTCGGCTGCTGAGCCGGTGGCCTTGCTCTTTCAAGGGGCCCTCCCGCGCAGCTACTGGCTGCTCTTACCTTTTCAGTGGAACACAATAAATCCCCAAACTCCTGACCAGCGTCAGTCACGCTCCCGTCAGGGTCCCTTCGTGGTCACCAAATTCTGTTTTGGGGGAAGTTCGTTACCTGGCTTCCGGATCTATCGCCGGGGACAGACTGCAAATCACACCGCTGGTGCTCAATCAAAGGGCAATTTATTGTGGTGACAAATAATAACACGAAAGCCACTGAAGTTAGGTATGCAAACAATGGGGGTAAACCCCAGGTCCCACAACCAGTAACACAAACCCTGGATCCCCAAAGTCTCTGATATTTAGGATCGATCTTCACTCCACCCAAGGACGGCTGTTTACGATCTGGTCTTAATCCTCTGCTTCAGCTCCAGGTCCGCAGCCGTCTGCTTCTCGGCCTCGAATCACGATGCCCGTGCAGACCAAACGCACCCTCGCCACACTGTCACACAGATGGACAGCCCCGAATTGTGGCACTGACTGCCTTAAATCAGCTTGGTTTGTGTCTTCATCAGCCAATCACGGGCCGGGATCTTTCCTGCTGTTTGGGTGGTGCACACGGCACCAATGTGATGCACACGGCACCAATCTTGTGCACACGGCACTCTACATTATAGGCTTCCCGCCTTTTACCCTGTCTCCAGGCAGATTTGTCTTGCTGGCATCCTGCCAAGCATCTGTGTCTTGGTATCTCTGTTGTCTGAGTCCATTTTGGATTTGAGATCCAATATGGAGTCTGGCCTGGTCGCCCTCTTATTTATTAGCAAAGGACAATTTTAAACCATTTACAACACATAAACAATCAGAAACACTTTCCCCAATAGCCCTGGACAAAGGAGAGACGCTCAGCGTCACACGTGTGCTTGTTCGGAGCAAAAGCTCTCAGGCCGGAGAAACCCCTTGGGGGGATCTGAAGCTGGTATTTGTCTTGCCTCCCTGCACATTTGTGTGCAGAACGTCTGGCAAACTTATGGGGAGCCTGTGCCGTGCACTGACCACGCCTGTTCTCAGCTCCTCACCCTGCTCTCAGCCCCCGTGTGCGTGGTGCCGCTCCCGGCACGTGCGTTCCACACGCACAGCCAGAGAACCAGCGTGCCCTCGGGTGCCGGCTCACGCGGGGGACCCCTCTCCTCTGAGACGGGGGAGTAAAAGGAGCTGGCTGCTGCTGTATCCCAAACAGGGCAAGTAGTCCGGGTAGGGAGCCAACGTCCAGGCAGAATCAGGGCAGCAGAGGTAGACCTTCCCATGGAGGGCCAGGCTTTGCAAGGCATTTAGGCGCCTAGCGGAACTGTCAAAAGCCTCTGGCTGCCTCACCCCTCTTGATTTCAACGAGTGCATCTGAACCCTAACCGTAACCCTAGCTCCATCCTCACTGCAACCCCCTTTCAGGTAATTGAAGGCTGCTATCAAATCCCCCTCACTCTTCTTCTGCAGAGTAAACAAGCCCAGTTCCCTCAGCCTCCTCCTCATAAGTCTTGTGCTCCAGCCCCCTCATCATTTTTGTTGCCCTCCGCTGGACTCCCTCCATCTTCTCCACATCCTTTTTTGTAGTGGGGGGCCCAAAACTGGACACAATACTCCAAATGGGCCTCACCAATGCCGAATAGAGGGAATAATCACTTCCTCCATCTGCTGGCAATGCCTCTACTAATGCAGCTCAATGTGCTATTAGCCTTCTTGACAACCAGGGCACACTGCTGACTCATATCCAGCTTCTTATCCACTGTTCTTTCAGTGCTGTGGGATGTTCACCTCCTCCCCATTCTGTGCTGCCCAGTGCAGCAGTCTGGGAGATGACCTTGTCTGTGAAGACAGAGGCACAAAAGGCATTGAGTACCTCACCTTTCTCCACATCCTCTGTCACTAGGTCGCCTCCCCCATTCTCTTCTAAGGGGCCCACACTTTCTCTAATCTTCCTCTTGTTAGCAACATGCCTGTAGAAACCCTTCTTGTTCCCCTTCACGTCCCTTGCTAGCTGTAACTCCAATTGCGCTTTGGCCGTCCTGATTTCATTCCTGAATGTTCGAGCAGTGTTTTTATAATCCTCCCTAGTCATCTGACCAAGCTTCCACTTCTTGTAAGCTTCTTTTTGTGTTTAAGCTCCCCAAAAGACTTCTTTTGTTAAGCCAAGCTGGATGCCTACCGTATTTGCTATTCTTTCTGCCATCGGGATGGTTTGTTCCTGTGCCATCAATGAGGTTTCTTTAAACTGCAGCCAGCTCTCTTGAATTCCCCTTTCCCCTCCCATTAGCCTCCCAGAGGATCCTGCCCATCAGTTCCCTGAGGGAGTCAGAGTCTGTTTTTCACTGAAGTCCATGGTCCGTATCCTGCTGTTCTCTTTTCTTCCTTTTGTCAGGATCCTGAACTCGACCATCTCATGGTCACTGCTGCCTAGGCTGCCACCCACTTCTACTTCCCCTACCAAATCTTCCCTGTTTGTGAGCAGCAGTGGGGCAAAACCGCCAACATATCACCCATGGGGATCTAAAGGGACCACAGCTGTCATGCGACCTTACGGAAATCCCAGGCAGCGAGGGACGTCCATCCTGCTAGGCACGGAGCCGTCACCGCTACGCCCGTGGGTACAGACAGTCTGCCTCAGAAATCATCTGACGGACGCGGTTCTCATGGGGGACTTCAGTCACCCTGACATCAGCTGGGAGAGCAGCACAGCCGAGCACAGACAAATCAGGAAGATTTTGCACAGTGGTAGGGACAACTTCCTGGTGCAAGTGCTAGAGCGATCATCTAGGAGCCGTGCTCCTCTTGAGGTGCTGCTCACAAACAGGGAAGATTTGGTAGGGGAAATAGAAGTGGGTGGCAACCTGGGCAGCAGTGACCCCTAACCGTAACCCTCATCTGCCGCCGGGCCCTCTAGCCGCCACGCTTGCTCCGTGCCTAAGTGTTTGCTGTGACATTCCCAGGGCCTGCCCACGGCTGCCCTGTGGCGGGTGTCCGGACGCCCCCACCCCAGAGCCAGGCGCTGACCCGGGGAAGGCAGGCGTCGCTCCACTAACTGGCGGCTGCTGATGGGCTGAGCTCCTGCAGAACGAGTGGGGAAAGAGAAGGAGAAACTTTCTCAGCACTTTGAGCCCCGTGGCCAGGGCACTGGACGGGGGTGTGGGAGAGCCCTAGACTGCATCCATCGGGGGCTCCGCGACACAGGGGTGACCAGATGTCCGAGTTTTATAGGCTCCTGCAAGCTTTGGGAAGCGTTCTGAGTGTCAAAGGGCTCTTCGACACGGAGCTACCTTGGGGCGAGTGGAGGAAATCTCTCACAGGAGGGGATGCAAGCGCCCCCTGCTCTGGCTGTGCCAGGAGAGGTGGGGAGCTCAGTATGGCCGATCGCGTCTTTTGCGGGCGTGTCACAGCCCCGCCCTGGAGAAAGGAGAGATGCTCAGCTTCACGTGTCCCCCTGTTCGGAGCAAATGCTCTCAGGCCGGAGAAACCCCTGGGGGGATCTGAACGACTGTTCCCTGGGCCAGGCCCTGTCGGAGTGAAGGACGAGCCGGTGTTTGTCTCGCCTTCCTGCACATGCACGTGCAGAACGTCTGGCAGAGCTGATGGGGAGCCTATGCCATGCACCGACCGTGCCTGTTCTCAGCTCCTCACTCTGCTCTCGTCCCCGTGTTTGTGGTGCCTCTCCTGGCATGTGTGTTCCACACGCACAGCCAGAGAACCAGCGTGCCCTCAGGTGCCGGCTCACGCGGGGGACCCCTCTCCTCTGGGAACGGGGGAGTAAAAGGAGCTACCTGCTGCTATGTATCCCAGCAGGGCAACTAGTCCGGGTAGGGAGCCCAGGCAGAATCAGGCAGCAGGTGTAGACCTTCCCGAGCGCGCTCTGACCCAGCCAGCCCCGGGACGTCAGCACCCACGAGTCGGCATCCCTGCGGCTGTGTAGACAGACCTCGTGTGAGCGGCCAGGGTATCCAGTGATTGCCCCAAAGACTCGGCGCTTAACCAGGCCTCCTTCAATGTCCCGGGCTGGTAACTGTAAGAACCGACCATGCCCTGCATCACCCTCCCGCCTCCGTCCACGGAGGGCCAGGGCTTTGCAAGGCATTTGGGTGCCTAGCGGGACTGTCAAAAGCCTCCTTGGCTGCCTCACTCCCCTTGATTTCCACGAGTGTCTGAAAATCCCACTAGGCAACTAAACACTTTAAAAACCTGCCCCTCAATGACCCGCTCATGTGGATCGGTGATCCGGGTCAGCAGCTTTGGCCCTTCGCTGGCGCAGCTCCGGCTGCAATCTGGATTCGATCAGTGTGTTGTCTGGTGTTTGCTTGCTTTAATGGAGCTGATAAGGAGTGAGCCTCAATGAGCCGCTTAATTGCTTTTCCACCTTTGCTTCTTTCTTAATGTGCGATAACACCCATTAAAAGCATGCGGAGTTCGTTTTTCTTTCATCTTTGCGCCTGGCCCAGTAACACTGAGCATTTCGGAGCCATTTGAGTATTTCAGAGCCATTTCTTTCCCGCAATGGCGCCCGGGAGGCCGGGTTTGATTTTCTGGAGGGGGACCCAGTTTATGTGTCAAAAGCCCCCAGTAGCATTTATTGCAAATTGGTCATGACGCCTGGAGATTTCTTTTCTCTCCCAGCCGACGGCTCCACGCAGCCCTGCCGTGAAAATGAAGAGAAAGTCACTCACAACTCTGCAGTGTCAGTGAAGGAAAAGGGGAATGTTTTTCTCCAGCCTCTTTGTGCTGCTAACGAAGGAGATTCAGAGCGGCTATAAACGGCTTTAACCTTAAAGCTTCCTGCGAAAGCCTAATGCCGTCCGTGCCGCTGCTTGGAAACCAACCCGAAGGGGAAAATTCAGGGTCTCCCTGCTTTAAAGGGATTTCCCAAGTTTGTGCAGGTTGAAGTGCAGGTTCACACAAGAAGCAGGGGAGCTGCCAGTGGGGCAGAACCTGGCAGAGACGCCAGTGCGGAGCTGTTGAGAGAAAGCAGGAACTGCCATTGCACAGTCAGGTGAACGTGCGGTTATCGATTGCGACGCAGCTCGTCCGCGGAGATAGTTGGTGTGTGCCCACAGCCCGGGGAGGGGAAGAGAGAACATTGCACAGCAGAAAAGCAGAAGTCATCATAGTGGCTGAAGGTGAATTTAACGACCTGGGTTGGAGCCAGTTTAATTAAGCTGCTCTCAAGCACAAACCAGTCCCAGGCGGCAGTGGTTTGAAAGACAGAGATCCCCTCAGGCAGCCGCGCCATGGGAAGAACCTGTAACAAGTCGGGGGGCAACGTGCACGTGCTGAACACCACCACGGCCTCGTAGCTGTGGGGCCAGCCGGGCGGAGCAGACTTTCTCGTCCGCCTAGGGGCCTGGACACATTTAGTGCGTGAAAACTTGCGGGCAGGACAAGCGCAGATGAATCACAGAATAATAGAAGATGAGGGTTGAGGACCTCAGGAGGTATCTAGTCCAAACCCCTGCTCAAAGCAGGACTAACCTCAGCTATATCATCCCAGCCAGGGTTTTGTCAAGCCGCAGCTTAAAAACCTCTAAGGATGGAGATTCCCCCACCTCCCTAGGTAACCCATTCCAGTGCTTCACCACCCTCCTAGTGAAAAACTTTTTCCTAATGTCCAACCTAGACCTCCCGCCCTGCAACTTGAGACCATTGCTCCTTGTTCTGTCATCTGTCACCATTGAGAACAACCTAGCTCCATCCTCCCTGGAACCCCCTTTCAGGTAGTTAAAGGCCGCTATCAAATCCCCCTCATTCTTCTCTTCTGCAGACTAAACAAGCCCAGTTCCCTCAGCCTCCCCTCATAAGTCTTGTGCTCCAGCCCCCTCATCATTTTTGTTGCCCTCCGCTGGACTCTCTCCAACTTGTTCACATCCTTTTTGTAGTGGGGGGCCCAAAACTGGTCAAAATACTCTAAATGCAGCCTTACCAATGCCGAATAGAGGGGAATAATCACTTCCCGCGACCTGCTGGCAATGCCCCTCCTAATGCAGCCCAATATGCCATTAGCCTTCTTGACAACCAGGGCACACTGCTGACTCCTATCCAGTTTCTTATCCACTGTTACCTAGATACCTCCTGAGGTCCCTGCCACCCTCATCTTCTATGATTCTGTGATTCATCTGCACTTGTCCTGCCCTCAAGTTTTCACGCACTAAATGTGCCAGGCCCCTAGGTGGATGAGAAAGTCTGCTCCGCCTGGCTGGCCCCACAGCTACGAGGCCGTGGTGGTGTTCAGCACGTGCCGACTGCCCCCCTGGATATGCCCTGCACCGATTCCCCCCGACTTGTTACAGGTTCTTCCCATGGCGCGGCTGCCTGAGGGATCTCTGTCTTTCAAACCACTGCCGCCTGGGACTGGTTTGTGCTGAGCAGCTTAATTAAACTGGCTCCAACCCAGGTCGTTAAATTCACCTTCAGCCACTATGATGACTTCTGCTTTTCTGCTGCGCAACGTTCTCTCTCTCCCCGGGCTGTGGGCACACACCAACTATCTCCGCGGGCGAGCTGCGTCGCAATCGATAACTGCCACTTTGCCTGACTGTGCAATGGCAGTTCCTGCTTTCTCTCAACAGCTCCGCACTGGCGTCTCTGCCCAGGTTCTGCCCCAC